>NW_003345201.1:1682512-1935953 GCF_000150975.2 Nannizzia gypsea CBS 118893 | reverse complement strand
CAAATACAAATTTTGCGCCAGCCAAGCGGAAACAATCTATCTCAAATGTGGTTTCCATCCTTTCTTCACGAAGGAACAAGAGCCTAACAGGCGAGCCAGGGGCCAACGGTTACAACTCAACCATCCACGGAAGCAGCAGATGAGGCGCAGCAATAACCGTCTTCGTCTTCCTCCATCTTAAACCCTGTACAGAGGCTACTCGGAGGTCCACGCCCGGCTCCCGCTCCTGCACCTACCTCAAAGCCTCGGGTCGAGGAAACTGAGCTTGATCGTGATGACCTCATAGCCGAAGAGGAAATGCGGAAACTTGGAAGCAAGCGTAAGGACTTTGAATCAGCAGCCAGGGAATTAGATGAACTCCGGCGAAGAGCCGGTCCTAAGGAACGGGCTTCCCCTGCACAGGCTCTGAAAATTGCAAGCCTTAATATCTTTGAACGAGGAGAAATTATCGACTATAAGGATATCTACTTCTGTGGTACCCACAAAGCCAAGAAGCATGTCGGTGATCTTAATGCTCAGACCGCCAATTTTGGCTATGATGATGAGCGTGGAGATTATAACATAGTTATTGGCGATCATATTGCTTACCGATATGAGGTTGTGGACGTCCTTGGAAAAGGCAGCTTTGGCCAAGTCGTACGCTGCGTGGACCACAAGACCGGTACCCTTGTTGCCGTCAAGATTATCCGGAATAAGAAACGTTTCCATCAACAGGCATTGGTTGAAGTGAATATTCTTCAGAAACTGAAAGAATGGGTATGCAGTCCCCCTATCCCCAATTACAGGAATCGATTTAACATGATATAGGATCCACAAAACCGTCACAGCGTTGTCAACTTCACTCAAAGTTTTTATTTCCGAGGGCACCTGTGCATATCTACGGAGTTGTTGGGTATCAATCTTTATGAGTTCATCAAGGCTCATGATTTCCGAGGATTCTCTCTGAAGATTATTCGACGTTTCACTAAGCAGATGTTGATGTCTCTGGTACTCCTCCAGAGCCACAAAGTTGTTCATTGTGATATGAAACCAGAAAACGTACTTCTCGTACATCCGCTTCGTGGAGATATCAAAGTCATCGACTTCGGATCAAGTTGCTTTGAGAATGAGAAGGTCTATACTTATATCCAAAGTCGCTTTTACCGCTCTCCGGAAGTTATACTTGGCATGTCGTACGGAATGCCAATCGATATGTGGTCTCTTGGCTGCATTCTTGCGGAGCTATATACTGGGTACCCGTTGTTCCCGGGTGAGAATGAACAAGAGCAACTTGCTTGCATCATGGAAATATTTGGCCCCCCTGAAAAACATCTTATCGAGAAGAGTACTAGGAAGAAGCTTTTCTTTGACTCCTCTGGAAAGCCTCGTCTGACTGTCTCGTCCAAGGGGCGCCGGCGCAAACCCAGCTCAACAGATCTCCGACAAGCTCTCAAATGTGATAATCCTGTGTTCCTAGATTTCATTTCTCGCTGCCTGAGGTGGGACCCCGCTCGCAGAATGACACCGCGTGATGCTATGCAACATGAATTTATCACTGGTATCAGAGCTCCACCGCGCTCCAGCCGATCTCTGCACCATTCCCATTCTCAGTCACCCGTCAAGCGATTTGCATCTACCAGCGCTGCGCTAAACGGCCGACCACTTCCAAACCCCCCTTCCTCCACAACTTCAAACAGTGACGGAATACGCCTTCGGGACGCATCAACCAACTCTCCAGTAAAGCATGGCTTACCTAAGCGCCACTCTACGTTCCACCACACATCCACAACGACGACGGCCAATCCAGGAATGACCCCCAAGCGTGCATCCAACATCCCTCCATCAGGTGGTTCTGCTTTACCTCGTGTGACGCCAAGGAATGCTAGTGGGAAACCAGATCTTGCAGCTGCGGCGGCAACTACCAGCTTGGTAAGCTGATGCTAACAGCGTTCCTCCCCTTAGTAAATGGGCAATTTTCCTGTTTCCTTTTTTCTTTTTCCTTCTTTCCCCGCATGTCGGTAATACTGGATATCTAACGTTATGTAATGGTGCAGAAGACGAAGGTATAGGAATGATGTATGATGGTGCTGCTGTGAAGGCAACTGGGGTTTTTTGCCTTCGCCGCTTTCTGTAGCAAAGTTCGAATAAGTTTGGCTAAACGAGCCTATTTATTTGGCTTTACTACGACCAAAGGATCCATGTGTTGAGTGATGTTTATGTTATTTCATGTTTACTTACCACTTTATTGTCATTTTTCTCCAGCTATTTCTTCTTTGCCCCATACCCCTATATTCTTTTTAACGTCATTTACTTTGCCTTTTACTTTGCTTTCTTTCCAACGTTACTTCATTTCTTGTTTCTATTTTAAATACTGGCATTGCATGCGTGCATCTGTTTAAGTCACTGCAATGTGTTATAAACTGCGTTGCCTCTTATTCTGTTTTTAATAACGCCCTATTTCTGATTTTTCGCATTTCCCGGCTTTTGCTCTATGCTATTCTTTGAAGCCTTGGATAAAGACATGGTCACACATTATTTGCATCGCATCGGTTCTTTATTTCTGCTTCTTCTACCCCTATGATGCTGAATAGAGCACAGGATGTTAGCCTCATGACAAGTTCTAAGGATGAGATTTTAGTTAGAGCAACATTTATACGGTATCCAGCTTTTATTACCGAATACATATAAATAGGTATTTATATGATTTAGACTTATTCCTACGTATAGAGTACCGTCGTCAACAATCCTTCCTAGATGTCCCCAGCCAGCCGGCAACTGATATCACCTGATAAGTGAAGTCTGAATACAGTTAGTGCTCAAGCGGGTAGTCTAGCCTTATATGGATTAGATCAGGTCCATTGGGATACCTGGCCTTTTCGGCTGCTGACTAAGCTAAATGAGCTAGTACGAAACCAAAGGGAACAGCAACCTGCGGGTTGGAGCTGGAGTTATCCAGATACCAAAAACGCGGACGATGGGAGTGGAGTTGACGCTGAGGAAATAGATCAATTCGACGCTCACGCTACTCTTAGGGCAGTTGATGCGTGTGGCCGACGAGCTTTATATATATGCGATCTCATTGGCCGCTATCCAATGAACGGGTTCGCGCATGATGGCCTTGACGAGGCCAACTTCGGAGCACCTGATGGCATTGCAACCAAACTAAAGACATTTGATGCCTTTCGTAAGTTGTGACAGGGTTCCTACGCTCGTCGTCTTTTAGATACCATACTAACCAATCACTTGCAGCAAAGACGAAACCCTCATATACCTCTACCAGCCGTGGCGGTGGGCTATGGACAATATTTGTCGCTATCCTCTGCACCCTCCTCACCTGCTCCGAGCTCATAACATGGTATCGCGGTCATGAAAATCATCACTTCAGTGTTGAAAGGGGTGTCTCACAAGAAATGCAACTCAACATCGACACAGTTGTCGCTATGCCCTGCGATGATGTCCGGATAAACATCCAAGATGCGGCTGGCGACCATATTTTGGCTGGAGATTTATTGACACAGGAGCCCACCAGCTGGGCTGCTTGGAACAGGGAAATGAATAAACGACGCAGTGGAGGAAGCCCTGAATATCAAACATTAAACAAGGAGGACACCCTTAGGCTGGAAGAGCAGGAAGAGGATCTTCATGTCGAACACGTCCTAGGAGAAGTAAGGAGAAGCCGGAAAAAGAAGTTTCCAAAGGCCCCCAAGATGAAGAAGTCCGATGTCGTGGACTCATGCAGGGTATTTGGAAGCTTAGAGGGCAATAAAGTGCAAGGAAATCTGCACATCACGGCTCGAGGTTTTGGATATTTTGAATGGGGGCGGGCCACTAACCCTCACAGTATGTCACCCTACAACTCGTTATACATTATATTTGCAGACATATCAAAATTTCGCCAGCCAGCTAACCGAATTAACCCTAGGTCTAAACTTTACGCACCTCATCACCGAGCTCTCATTTGGGCCACATTATGGGCGCTTGCTCAACCCGCTTGACAAGACCGTTTCCACGACCTCCGTAAACTTCTACAAATATCAATATCACCTCTCAGTTGTCCCCACGATATACACAAAGTCTGGTCATATGGATCCTAGTCGTCGATCTCTCCCAGACTCAAGCACAATAACCGCAAAAGATTCTAAAACAACTGTCTCGACAAACCAATATGCGGTAACTTCATACTCTCAGCCGATACAACCACGAATCGACTCTACCCCAGGGATATTTTTTAAATATAATATCGAGCCAATTCTGCTTATCGTTAGCCAAGAACGGGACAGCCTATTGGGCTTAATGATCAGGCTAGTCAATGTCGTATCCGGTGTGCTCGTCACCGGTGGATGGTTGTTTCAAATCGGGTCCTGGGCCGTGGAAACCATGAAGAAGAGAAGACGGCTCACATCAGATGGCTTGTTAACAGGGAAACATGCGACCGATTAGCTGATTGTGTTTGGTTAGACCATGACGTATATAGGGACTGTTCTAATCTTCAACTTCCCACTCCTCACATTCCCCCCTATTTTCTTTCCTCTCTGTTGTCATTTTATTCTTTCTTTCTTTATTTATTTCTCTTTTCTTTGGTATTTTGGAAATATGAATCATATATCTCGGAGTTGGGGCGGTGGACGGCATTTCGACAATATTTTGTTACACCCATACTTATTCGGTCTCGGTTCCCAACAAGGCGAATATTCAGGGGTTGTGGGACATCCATGAATTAGCGCAAGAACAGTTCACTACCAAGCTATTTATCCCGAGAACCCTGCTTCCAATTCGGTCAGCGGTCTTCCATGGAGCCCGTGGAGGATCTACGCTCCCTCACTCCTCCCTCCCGCAAAAAAAGTAAGACTCCCGAGTACTCTGGGCAGCCTGGACCACTGTTTGGCCAGTACCAGCGTACGACGCTACGAGCTAAAAGAATATATGCCATGCATTACGCCGCAAACTGCCCCATTCCCCCAGCCCGGACGGCTCAGTGGCCCCTGTTCCGCGAGTAGTCTTGCACGCGAACTAAATCTATTCACCAATTGCATGTGATGATAAGCCCAAATTCTTGCGAGGGCAGACATTTTTCCGTTAGCATCGATGCAGGTGCTGCACGATATGGACACTAGTTGTCGATGTACTAGTCCTGTAATATCTGGCGGATGCAAGGGCAGACTGGCGAGCAAACCTTCCACGCTAAATGACGCATAATATCTTCCGCTTCGCATTTACACGGGCGTGCGACCTGTAATGAACCCCCGGTTCGTGGTTGCATTTGAAATACTTTCTGGAAGACATGGAGCCTTTGACAGCATGCATGCAAGAGATCTCCTTCCCAATTGCTCAATGTTATTACGCCGCCCCTGACCTTACGGTAGTCTACTAGCCTTCCATATGCGTAGCATGGATTAATTATCTGTGCGGTTTACTCTTGGTTAGAAATGTTTCCGCTCTTTCCATTGATAACTAGAGTAAACTGGTGACCCTTGCTTAAGTGGATGCGGCCCCTTTGATCTAGATTGGTTTGCATGGGAACAAATCTTTTCCCTGTCATGAATGCCTATATCGTGGGATGTTTAGGCCGTGACCTTCCCTCTTGCGCCCTCCTTGGCTGTTGAAATGAGAACCCCTGCCTCCAGCCGGTAGAACATGGGTCTGATCCCACTGTTTTCTTCGTTTCTTCCTTTCTTCTGGAGGCCAGAATCTCACGTTGGCGTTTAAACACGCTCTCTAGTCACTTGTTCATCTGCCTATCCATCTATCAACTCTCTCCGCTCATTCCCAGGCAATTACCAGCCGCAATGCTTTCATATCTCATCAAGAAGATGGCCAGGTGGCTTGGATGCGGTTTCAAACCGAAATCCATTTCCACAGGAACAAATACCCCCGAAACAACAACTATAGACCCAAGCACCAATCGATGGAAAGCTAAGCCAGTGATTCTGATCATTCATGGCGCATGGCAGCATCCAGCATACTATCAGACCTTTGTCCAAGTGTTACAGTCACGAGGTTATGAGACATATTGCCCACGATTACCGAGCTGCAACGGCCAGGTTCCGCCTACAAAGTCACTTGAGGATGATGTCCGCTTCATACGCCAATTCGTAACAGAGCTTACAGATGCTGGCAAGCTAGTTGATGTCATCATGCATTCATACGGCGGGATAGTTGGAACCGATGCCCTCTGTAAATTAGGTATCGAAGAGAGATCAAGAAGAGGAACAGTCGGCGGAGTAAGGAACCTGATATACCTAACAAGCTTTGTACCCCTTAAAGGGCAGAGTTTGGTAGGAATCTTCGAGGGCCAATCATTACCGACTGTCAAAATAAATGTATGTCCATTATGAGTTCCACGCTGCTTTCCCGTTGTCCCCTTATCCTCTTATTCCCGCTGTCCTGAATTTCAACGAGAATTTCATATTGAGGCCAGATCGATTTTTAGGAAGAAATGAATATTATATCAGCAACCGATCCAATTCCGATGTTTTATAGCGACCTACCGAGTGAAGAGGCAGAGTATTGGGTGAAACAAATGGTTTCCCACCCGTATTCGGCGCAAACCACTCCAGTCAGCAACGAAGCATTTCGAGAACTTCCGGCCACATACATTATTTGCGAGAATGATAAGGGTATCTTGCCCGAGGTACAGCAAATGATGATCGATAAGCTTAGGGACGTAGGTATTGATGTACATGTCGAACGATGTTCCGGGGGTCATAGCCCCTTCCTCAGTATGCCCCATAGCATGGCAGATATCATCGACAAAATTTCGAATGTTTAACACTGTTCCTGGCATTCTGTTACTTTTCAGGGGAATGACAGTACCATGGCGGATATATGACGTATCGGTATAGGAGCAGCCGCGCCTGTGAAAAACGCACCAGGATAGATGGTTCATGGCAGCCTCCTTTTTCCACTCTCATTCTTTTCTTCACTCATATTTGCTGTTTTACACTGACTGCCCCATGTATTTATTGGCCAACTTCAATGCCTGGTTGTAAGAAGATCGTCGAATCGTCAAACTGTGAAATTTTGACTACGGCCGGGATAAACCTTAAAAAGCGTTTTCGATTAGATAACTAAGTTTAAAATCACGTGAAGTTAATTTGTTTTGAAAGCAAAGACCGGTTGACTACATGAAACAAAATAATTATCAGAATAAAATAATAACTCGTCAACTGGCCATTGAGTGAATCATTATCCATCGCATTCTATTAGAACAGCCGTATTTTGAGTCAAGAAGATACCCAATTATACCACTCGTGCACCATCTAGGCATAGACCACAACTGCGGCCATGACGGCCACTGCACCCACAGCCTGATGGAGGGGGACGCGAACATACCCAGCAGCACCCGTGTACTGTGCTGGAGGCGCAGTCCCAGTTGTCCGTGGTCCATCACAGTGCCAGTGGTCTCCATGAGGCTCACACCCAACTGACTCGGTTGGGCTTGGCTTAAGAGACTGGGTGGTCATTCCGGTAGGATAGGATCCAGTAGGATGGGGTGCCCCAGTTCCGGTGGCAGGCCCATCACAGTGCCAATGATCACCATGAGGCTCACATCCGACGGATTCAGTTGGGCTTGGCTTAAGAGACTGAGTGCTTGATCCGGAAGGATGAGGTGCGCTGGTGCCAGGGGCAGGTCCTTCACAGTGCCAGTGATCTCCGTGGGGCTCGCAGCCGACGGATTCTGTTGGGCTAGGCTTGGTTGGGGTCTGCGTTGCGTGACCTTCATCGTGTGAAGTGGTCGTAGGAGCGGCAGCTGAGGTTGAAGGGACAGCCGGGCCATCACAGTGCCAGTGGTCTCCATGAGGCTCACAACCCACAGACTCAGTTGGGCTAGGCTTGGTTGGGGTCTGGGTTGGAGGAGCGGCGGCCGAGGTCGAAGGGACAGCCGGTCCGTCACAGTGCCTGACAGATATGTTAATTCATGACGCTCTTCAAATTAATCAAGGTCAGGCATGGTCCTTACCAGTGGTCACCATGAGGCTCACATCCTACCGAAACTGTTGGGGATGGTGGAAGCGTGCCTTCAGCGACAACTACGCTGAGCGCAGAGAAGGCAAGGAGGAAATATCCGACGGTCTTCATGATAGCAGAGTTATCGTGTCTAGTCCGTGTCCAAGGGTATCACACAAGAGGCTGCACAGCACGCTTGAACAGAGATGCTCCCGGGCGCCTTTTTATATTTGGTCATCTGTTCTTAGGATGTCTATACTCAACACTCGATACGAACTTATTTCCCCCCGGGTCCTTCTTTCCTAGCTTTCCTCTCGGAGAATACCTTCCAATCCCGCGCCATGCGGTCTCGGGGTCCGCTTTATCTGCCTCCAACCAGCACCTCCAGAGTCCAAGCTTCACACATGCAAGTTTTCCTTTTTCCCACATTATGACCATTTATCCAAATTGATTCGATATCGCTTCGTACTTCCAAGCCCGACGAGCAGTGGGAATAAACCCGAAGCGAAAAATAAGGAAATGTTTCCTTGGCATACATCAAGGTACTCAGGGCCACTTCCACACTGGTTAGCAGAGAATAACACTCAGAATTTTGGCATATCTTTGTCTCTGTGCGGCCCAGAAGCTCACAAGATAATAACTCAACTATTCGAAGTCATGGTCGTTAATAAGAGTCGCCAATAGAAGAGCTCGAAGCTTCTCTGAGTGACGCCTTCTACTAGCAAGGTTAGTGTAGAATAGTTTTGTTCGATTCTACACTGTTGTCAGTGCTACATTGTTATTCCACTCTACTCCATACGATGATTTTATATCACAAGGTCCTCGTTTTGTAGCTTGAACTAGCTTCTGTTCTCCGAATGAGCCGAAAGGGCGCCTTGGGCCTCTCCCATTGCTGGAAGGCAAGCCAGCCCTGAGGCAATTTTTTGATACCTTCCTTAAAATACCTTGGTCAATTATGCGACCTTGAATAGAAGCCTTCGCCCACAGGGTTCACAGAAACCCTCGTAGCTATCCCAAACTCAGCTGAACCCTTGCGCCATTGAAATTCCAAAGCTGAGTTAACGCAAAGCTCTAAGGCTACCCGACTTGTTGCGGTCTCTAATTTTTTTCTGCCCTCTACACTATACCCTCACATAGTGAACTCGCCATCGAAATGCCTCGACCATATGCAGTCATCTCCCTCGCTTTATCGATAGTAATCGGCTTAGTTCTGGTTTCAATCATTGATGACACCACTAATCCAGCTCTTCGCGGTGTTAAACCCTCAATTTATAAGCTGGTAGGGATCGGTGCCCTGGCCACCCCCCTTAAGCAATACATTCCCACAAATTATCTACGTCTTCCTTTCCTGGGAGCCGGCCTTCCGACATACTACCAGCACTCAAAGAGTTACGAAACTACAAATGTGAACACAGCAAAAGCAAGGGGAGAGGCGATCAGTACTCGACAATTGGAAGAAGAGACTCGCCTGAGAGATCGAATCAGGAGGGATAGCAAGAGAAAATGGGACTCATCACATCCTAGATATAGGTTATTAACCGCTATGCATGGTTTTGCTCGCTACAAAGATAGAAATCTAGCCGAAGCCGAACGATGGAGTACCCTATATTTGAACTCCCCCAAGCGACACCGCACAGTAAGCCTCTTTCTATGGTGCCTTCCTACGTTTATTGTCTAACGAGATATCTTCTATAGCTCATTGAATCTACTGTGGGGTACACTTCGAAGCTGGAGAAGGTTAAAGATCTTTTTGCAGAAAACAACGTCCTCGCTCAGGCAATTCTAGATAATGCACTGCATTTTTATGGGGTCGATCGAGCTGAATTGGACCAGTTCATCCAAGAGGCTGAGTCCAATGGTATTGTGGCCGATAAGACCAGCACATCTCAAGCGATGAAACACTTTGTCAGGGATTGGTCCACGGAAGGGTTGTTCGAAAGGGACGCAGCATTTCCCTGTGTGGTGGAAGCCCTGAAAAATTATTCTGTCCCTTCAAACAATAAACCTCTTCGAGTCCTAGTTCCTGGCTCTGGCCTTGGGAGGTTAGCACACGATATTGCAAAACTGGAAGGTATTTACTATCATATCTTTATTGGCTGCTTCGCATTTTAATGCTAACTACTTTATTCCCAGGTTTTAAGGTGACTTCCAACGAATGGTCTTCGTATATGAACATAGCATACCGTTATGTCGAGGGCTTACGGAACATAAATTCAGAAACCTTTTTCCCTTTTATTGACTGGTGGTCACATCAGGCAGCTACAGCAGACCTCCTCCGCCCCGTAAAATTCCCAGACTCTCCCCCTTTCCATGCAAACAGTTCGCTCGATCGTTCTCTCATCCACATCGAAGGGGACTTCACCTCCATGCATCACGGCCTACCAGCGGCAGAGACCAAATACGACGTTGTAGTAACACTCTTTTTCATCGACACTGCTAGAAATCTGATGTCCTACTTTGAAACAATTCGCGACTCGTTAAATGAGAATGGCACTTGGATTAATCTTGGTCCATTACTTTATGGAAGTGCCCCATTCTTACAACTTTCTATGGATGAAATCGTCGATGTGTGCGAACACTTGGGATTTGAGTTCCTTGATACGTCTTCAACGTGTGGTGTTACTACCCTTGACGGGAGGAAAGTCAGAAGCAAAGAAGTACCATATGGGCTGAGTGATCGATCCTTATCCAAGAATGCCTACAAGGCTCAGTTCTGGGTTGCGAAGAAAGGGAAAGCAGCCCCGGAATTTCAATAGACATATGTAGAATGAAGCCAATCATATATTATGCATTACCGCATCTTATAGTCAGGACAACGTTTGGTAGGATGAAAGCCTAGATTCAGTACAGATAAATGAGCCTTTTAAAACCGGACCAGCCAGGTATCCAAAGCAAACAGAGCATATATTAGTTGATAGGCGTAAAACAATCAAGCCTCAAAGATCTCCCCTAGTCCTATGCCTGCCCCTTGGGCTCCATACCGACATTCCACAAGATCCAACCTCCATCCTTTCCAATTCTTTAGCTTTGCTTTTATCTCCCGAGCCCATTCTACTCGTTTCTTTGCCTCTTCCTCCTCTTGCGCACGAGCAAATGCATCTTCATCGAACGCATCGTCGTCTAGGAATTCTTCATTTGGCTCTGCGTGGGAATCATAATCGAAGCCCTTGTATCCTCTATCCTGGTCTTGCGCGCCGGTAAACGCAGCGAGACCACTTTGCAATACTGTTGCAAAGGATGAGTGTTGCTGTGGTCTCTGGCTGGTACTGCGACGGCCGGCATAGCTGTGGCCTCCTGGTGCACCACCGGTGAGATCGACGTCATCGAATGTGCCTGAAAAGGATTTGCTATCTGTCTGAGCGCCCTCACCATCATGCTGAGAAGAGAGCTCACGTTTGCGTTCTTTCCATATGCCGCGCCGAAGATCAAAGACTTCTCCCTCCAAATCCCGAACTTTTCGTTCAAGTCGCTGTCTCTCTTCATCTTCTAGCTCATCTAGGCCTTCATCAGCCCCGACTCCTGATGCTTCACGTTTCTTCAGGCGGTCTCGTTCCTCTTTGAGTCGTAGATTTTCATTTTCAGTTGTTGTTATCTTTTTTGTAAGCATGGCCACGTCTTTCTCGAACTTATCCCGCTCCTTCATACGGGTTTGATGTCGACTTTCCGATTCTTTATGGAGGTTGCTTAAGGCTTGCAGCTTCTTTTCCAGTAGGTCTATCTTTTTATCAGCTTCAGCTTTAGCATCCTCTGATTCCTTGATTTGGCGCTCTAGGCTCTTAATGAGAGTTTCAGTGGATGTCTTATCCACGCCCTCTTTAACAGCCTTTTCTGCTGCTCGGCTTACAGCCTGTTTGGCATCTGCAAGCTCCCTCTGCGACTTCTCAAGTGCATTTTCACTGCGAGACAGCTTATCTTCCAAAGCCGAAATTTGCTCCTGGTGGGCTGAGGAGTTGGTGGATTGTGAGTTCAGCTGTGCTCTAAGATTGGATATTTCCATCTCCATATTTTCAATTGTTGCAGACTTTGCGTCTAATTGACTTAGCAGCTCAGATTCTGGCGAGTCTGCGTTGCCTGACACTGCGGCGGTGATTGACGGCCGATGAGATTTGGTGTGAAGATGAGAGTTCTGCCTCTGTAAAGCACTAACCTCCGCTTTCTATATCCAAATAAGTAACGATTTCACAAGAGAGGGATATAAATTAATACTGACAAGTTTCTCTACTTCCTCTGCCTGCTTTTCGGCCTTTGCAAGCTTCTCCTTTAACTCAACAGTTTCAGTACTAGCTTCACGTAGATCGTCAAGCTGTTCTTCAGACTTCTTCCATTTTGCGCTTGTCACCTCCACCTCTTTTTCCAGCCGTTTATTCTCCTTCTCAAGCTCTTCCAATCTTATGGCTTGTTTTCTAAACATTTCTGGCGCTGTGCTTCCATCAGGGCTGAGAGGTAATGGCGGGGATTTAACGCCCGAAGAGCTGGGACTGATTACCGGTACTTTCGAATCCTGGCGGAAGGACGAAGAACGAAGTTTGGATTGGACAGATATCGACGGCTGACGGCCATGGGATCGGACTTTGGGTAAAACTTCCTCGCCCTCTTCTTCCTTTGTATTGCTTTCATCTGCCAGTTCTTCAACAGGAGTTGATGTCTCCACAACTGCTTCATCGATATTATCCTTTTCGGCTGTTGTATCCTTCGGAGAATCTGCCTCTGTTTGCTTTTCGGAGTCTGGTTCCGCTTCCTTTTTAGAGTCTGGTGATTGCCCTTTAGGTCCCGCTTCCGTTAAAGCTGTAGCCTGTTTACTAGATTCCCCTTTCTTTCCCTTCTTGCCTTTTTGCTTTTGCATCTGCGCTACCTAAATTACAATCAAATGACAGTCAGTACTATATCGGTGATATTGATAGAGCTGGTGTATTCGCATATGGATGAAGAATTATAAGCGTACTCTTTTCTTAGCAGCAGCAAGCTTCTCAGCCCGGTCTTTGTCCTCTGTGTCCGCCATTGTGTGTTAAAGAATGTGATATTATGGAAACCAGCTGGGTATCGAAGCTCAATGAAGGTGTGTGTCTATCTTGTTCTCTATCCAAGCTGATGTGGATGATGCTACATGCTACGAAGTTATTGGTTGACGCATGATTATGTAATAAACAGTCAAATGACATCATGTGATGCTTATGTTATATTGATTGGTCATATCCGGTTTCATCCGGGCGGAAAATCTCGGATTAAGCATGGAGTGGAGGGCAAAGAAGAACAGGCTTGGAAATTGATGTAGAAAGCACCACGGCATTCTGATAATTGATAGCGTTAAGTAACAAATATAAGCAGCTACTTATGTCTACTTGCCGAAGGCATGGGAATCCATAAACTCCACGCCTAACAGCCAGCACAAGACAAAAGAGAGAAAAAGGCAAATCAAAAGAAACTCAATCACAAAGAATAGTCAATAAACACCACGCCGTCATTAAAAAAATTACGAAGAAAAAATGACATAACAAAGAACAGGGGGGAATATGATGGCGCCAACATGAGCATTAAGCTGAGCTTCGGTGGAACACTCAAGTAGCTAGTTACCTCGGCACTTGGGGTTTTGGCAGAGGACATATAGTGCCTAGATAACCAACTCAGTCATTGACTGGCGTTTGATATAAAAAATCGTCACGATCATGCATTATTGTGGGAGAGGAAATAAGAGCAAGTCAATAACAAGAAAAATCAAACAGGGGGAAAACAAGTTCCAATCAAGGTTGAACTTGGAGTGAATAGTTCTGAAAATAGGAGGTGTTACTATTACACTTCCATAGAGTCGGCAATTTCTTCACTCAGAGCACGGACGGTAGGTTTACTACCAGACTGCGAGCGTAGATCATCATCACTGAGGATATAGTTGTCAAATTCATCCACAACTGGGCGGGCGGGTTGAGATGGTTGCCTTTCTTCTTCGTCGGCGCTAAATTCATCAATCTCATCATGTGCGCCATCACCGAACCAAAACTTGGCGCGTTTTCTGGCGCCCGTATCATGGGAGACGTAGCCGTCATCATCAACGTTACGCTTTCCGGGGACTGGAGTTGCTGTTCCATCGGCTGGTAGCTGGCTTAGGACGCTAATGCCACGCAGGTAGATGTAGCAGACACGCTTCCTAACCTTGTTGAAGAAGAAATAGTTAAGGCTCCAGATGGTGCCCTCTTCGCCATCATATGGGTCTTCGTCCGGGCTATAGCAGTATACACTGCATTCTTTGAGGGACATTTGATTATCGATAATCCTCCACATTCTAGGACCCCATGAATGGGTAGTTGCCGACATGTGGGGAGAGGACGAGGCTGGGGTAGGTGGCGTGACATCGCGAGCCAGCTGCGGGCGGAGGTTAAACAGGGTTGTATCGATGGTATCCATGACCCTCCGCAAGTTCTTCTCTCTATGGAAATCAGAAGGCCGCAGGACGTGCGAAAAGTCATAGTCCGGGTGGCTCGCATTAAGTGTAGCGATAAGATAAGCGTAAGTTCTGCGGCTGGAGTGCTCACTCAAGGGTCCAAATGGGCTGGAACGCGAGAGATTGAGTGACATTGCTGCGGAGGATGCATTTGGTGGTGAAAGCGAGGCAGAGAGTCGTAAGAGCGATTCATACTGCGATTCCAAAGAGGTTTCAATGTTCTTGTATAGCTTCTTATCACCACTTGCGGCCTTTGTCGTATAAAGGTCACAGCCACCCACGACCATGCAGTCGGATAACAGTAACAGGATTTAGTGATGTCTTTTCCTGTCCAAGGTTAGACACAACCTGTATCATAACAAGCCCAATAACGTCATCTATCATGGCAGTATCGTTGTCGAGCAATGGATTTCGGTGCCAGACCTTCATGGTGTCAGATACAGGTCAAATAGGCTATACGTGCTTATATTTTCCCAACTTTGTCTGTCTCAGATATACGTCGTTGTGTCGGTGCGTTGTTGGAGCTCTTATCGCAGGGAGGAGGAGGAGGTGGTGGTGGTGTTGATAGTGGTTGCTACCGAGGGAGCAAAACAAGCGTTTCCGAGCTCAGCTCTGTATTAGTTGAAGCACTGCTGTGACGCGGACTAGCGCTGCAGCGGATGAAGCGGTTCTTCTTCTTTTTAGGATTGCTCTTGCGGAAGCAAGTCAAACAGCGGTACGAGTTATCCAGGCTGGCTGCAAGGACAACGCATACAGATCGACTACGCCAGACGACGAGGCCGTCTAGCAAGAAAGGGGGCTCATGGCAACGGCGATAAACACAACAATGTAAGTAAGTAGAAGAGACTATGGATTGGGCAGTGAAGAGCAGCGATGAGATGAAGAGATGAAGAGAGGAGGAAGAAGAAGAGGAGGAGGGGAGAAGCAGCAGCGCGCCGGGAAAGCGAAGGAAGCCCAGAAGTTGGGAATATGGGAGCAACGCCCCAGTCACGTGAGGATGTCTGACCAGTGACGTCGAGCCGTTGTTTCACGCGATTATGGCAGCAAGGAACACCGGGAGATAAGAGATGATGGGCAGGGACGGGCGGCGTCGAGGGACAGACGGCGGCGTCGTGGTGGATGACGCTGGAGTTGGCTTTGATGTTGGATGGTGGATGGTGGTGGCGATGATAGATGGCCTGCTGGAAGTGAGGTGATAGTTAGATAGAAACGATTCTGGAAGGAGACGGCAGGCCTCAGAGTCCAAGCGAATTCATCGCCTTGACTCTGCTGTCCTCGTCCTGTTTGTGATGAATAAGTCAAATTAGCCATGCCGTATATACACTGTCCGAGTAACGCCGGGTATAAAACTGTCGCCCTAAACAAGATACAACAAGCAAGCAGAAGAACACGAATCAAGATGTGTCCGGCAGCCGCTACATGATTTTCGTGATGATATCCTGTTCAACCTGAAGAGCAGAAACGAGAAGCAAGGGGTTAGCAATGAAAAAAACGCAAGCAAGACAGAGAACAGAGACTAGCAAGAGGTCCGAGTGTCTCATCGGCAACTGCTTCGAGTGCTCATTCAACAGCCAGGAATGGAGAACCAGAAAAATCCCCGCTTACCTCCATGTCTTCCAGGCTGTCCTGCTGGCTTATGCACCGCAGCACGTTCTTCTTGCTACTCTCCTGCATTTCTCCCGCCAGCAGGAGCTCGTCGAGGATGAAGTAGGCCTTTTGGAAGTTGAATATGATGTCCAGCTCGCACACATTGCCATAGTACTTGTCCATCTGCTCGACATATCGATGCACGACCTCTAGGGTTATCAACTCGTTGTCGGTGGACGAGCAGCCGGCGATGAAGAAGAGGGAAGCATATCGGCGGTACACCACTTTCGAATCTAGAGAAACAGCTCAATCATTAGCCTAACTGAACATAACAGCGTCGTAGAGATGTATGCTGCAGCAGAAAATACAAAACTCACCCTTATATTCGAGAAAGTTGCACATCCGCGTCCGTCGTGAGAGGACTAGCTGGGTGACATCTTTAATGATCTTCGCCTTATCCTTTGGGGAGAGCGTCGTAAACCATTTTGCCAGGCGCTACATGTACCACAATCCGGTCAGAAACAGCATCCCAAAACGACGGGCGTCTCCCGTGTGAGCAAGTGTGTGTTGTCTGCCAAAAGGGGGGCCGCTGGCTTGTGGGAAGAAAAGGGCAGGGAAGTTTTGCTTCAAGGTGGGTGACGAGCGCGGGTGGCTGGTTTAACTGACCACCTTGCCCTGACGAGAGAGCAGAATTAGATAGCTAGAGAGAAGGGGTCAGTCGGTCTGTTCCATCAGCAATGATCCGGGCAGTAGAGACTTACTTGATTGCCATTATGTTGCTTTCTGCGGTCGTTCGACGTGGGGAGAGAAGGAAAAGTCGACAAGTTTTGTTTTTTGCCTACTGGAAAATGTTTGGAGGGACTTTTGGATGCCAAGACACAAAGAGCCGCGCAAGGAGAAACGCCGGCAAAAGATGTGAATTTGATATTCGATATTACTGCGGGTTGGCATGTATCATTCCGGTTAATAAAAGAGAGGAAAGTTGGAAAATGGTGTCTGTTTGTTATTTTTGCTAGATGGCCCGAGAGAACTGAGTATTGTGCTGCATAGTGCATTACACATTAGGTAGCCTAATAGATATCTGTAACCAGATACACTCTGTGTACATTTATCAAGGAACAAATTAAGCCACAGTCGTCAACTGACTCCCATATCCATCCTCTGCGCCTTGAGTTTCTTCTTGTCTATCATCGCTGTTCTATACATCTTCCCATCCCATCTACTTATAGTAACCGTCGATAAATAGCCTGACTAAGCTCCAAAAAGCCGCCCGTAAAACTTCCGAGGCTTCCCCCCACCAAAGGGGAAAAAACCATCCCGCATTACAAATGCAAGAGAAGGATCCTGATTCCACAATATTCGGGCCTCTTTCGAGCCGGGATGTCGTTAGCCTGGTGCTCGCCGTGTATATAAAAGAGTGCACTTTGCGGCCGTGATACGGTACCTGGATACACACCCGAGGCAAGGCAAGAGAGTGACACCTCCAGCAAAGATGAAGCTAATTCTCTCCACCGGGTAAGTCAGCCCGCGCAGCTGTAATGCGCATGGAATTAATACTGACTCTTGCTGGTAGAAACATCGTCAGCAGCGGACCATCCGTCCTCAGAAGGCCAGCGACAGAGAAGTCCAATGTAGAATTTCTAAATTCATTGCGGTATAACTTTGTCTCTGCGCAAGACATCGAGCCCTCTCACACCAACTCGCCATGCGAAGAGACACATTCGCCGCCCCAGAAGCTTTCCTATAGCGACTATACTACCTGGACCTCTAGAGATGGCGACACGCTCTATGTGCCTTCCCTCGATTTCTCAATGTCTGGTCTGTCCGAAGATCGCTCACAATATGACGTAACCGTCAAGCTTTTCTACCTACCAGGAGTCCCAGCGCAGCGGAGGTGTCAGCATGCTCGTGAATCCATCAATCTGGTCCTCAAGGAGCTGCATATAAGCTGCATAGATTTGTTGATAGTTTCGTTCCCGGAAGTAACTTTTGACGCGGATGACGAGGGTGAAGAAGAACTGTCGAATGGTGAAGGGTCGGAGTCTGAACTTGACAATATTGTTAAGACATGGCGAGCCTTGGAGTCGATGCATGAGCAAGGAATAATAACGCAGCTTGGAATAGCTGAATTCGACAGTTCACGGCTCGCGAAGCTCCTCGCGCAAACAAAGATTCGGCCCAATGTCGACCAGATCAACGTCAAAGATTGCTGCGTTGTGCCGAAATCGTTGATCGTCTATGCAAAACAAGAGAATATCGAGCTTCTGACACACAATGACTGCACAGACATCCTTCCTCGGGGAACAACTCGAGACCTGCTATCTCGTACAGAAAAAGGCGCCGGTATACTTGCTGCCACAGCTGACGCCGAGGATGGCGGCATAAAGGGTGACATCGACCCGCAGTGGGTTATCAAGTATACCGCTGTGGTAAAGGACAGAGGAGTGATTGAGAATAAGGGATATTTCGCTCTTGCAGATGTTGGGCCTTGATATATGCAATCTTGTGGGTTGGTCATCCTCTATATATTTTTCTCTGTTGAAGCTTTTTTTTTTTTTGTCCCTCTCGATCTCTTCGATGTAAGCGTGAGCGTTTCCCAGTGCTCCAGCACCAATATAGACAATAATTTCGCAGAATACCCGCAGTTTATGATGCCAGTATATGAATACTTTTGCCGTTGCATGCCGCGGCTTAAATTTTGTTTAGACACTAGAAACGTCGAGCTGTAATCGCGCTTCCATAAGTGATAATACTTATCCAATCATGCTTCTCTTCCTTCCTCTCATGCGCACTTCCTCCAGTCTCTTCAGGACAGGTTTGGCAGCTTTAAAGCTTTCTCCGTATCCCTCGAGAACCTCTTGGAATAAGCCCTCGGTTCTTGGATGAGAACTGGCAAACGCTCGCTCCAGCACGTATAAATCCACAGCCCTATCTTCGTCTTGGATACTCTGGCTGGCAAGCCCAAAATCAATGAGAACTATCTCACCATCCAAGAAAGGTAGCCTGCTCCTCGGGTCTAAATTCTTGGTATTGGTTTCCAGAGAAGTTGTCTCAGTTGGCACGCCACCAGCTGTCTGTCTTAACATGAGATTGCTTGTCGTCAAATCGCCATGTATAATCCCAGTCTTATGCAGCAGCCCGACGGCACGTCCAATCTTTTGGAGAAGAGCGCATATCTTCTTTTCGCTTTCTTTCACAGTCTCAGTGTAGGTGCTAATATCCGTGCCAGCTGTTCCCCGCTCGTCTAGCGTACCACTGGACTTCATCCATTTCTCCCAGCTATTCACGACTTCTCTGACTACATCCCCATCTACCCATTCCATAAGCAGCCACCCGCCATTATTTGCACTGCTCCCTTCTTTTTTTTCCGTATCTGGCTCAGAATTATGGCCCCAGTCGGCTGCCAATATACCAGGAACCGGAACTCCTTCTCTAGCCAGTTTGGCCATACATCTCGCTTCCTGTAGAATACGCTGGCGAGTTAACCGGCGATCGAGTATCGGGTGACGGTATGGCTTTAATGGGCGCACTTTTAATGCTGCCGGAATGGAAGGGTCCAAAAAATACGTCCTGTATAATCGGGCTTCTGCGCCTTGGGCAAGTAAGACAGGTATCCTGGCGGGGTCACAGTAGGTAAACGGCCGTGGAAGCGGCGGAGGAGGCTGAACTTCTGCCATGTCTTTATTAAAGCACGTACGCTGGTTAGTATGTGTCTAAGGGATATGCTCTTGATTGCTCAGCAAAGTGGCCCTGCTTATGCTGTGATTCCACTTTGTTGATCTCGCATGGCTTATCTTTCTACGCAGTCAGGAGTTACAGTTTTTTCTAGACGACAGTTTGATTGATGACTAAGCTTGTGATCAAAAATCCCCAAGCTCCAAAAAGGACGTCAAACCGGCATCAACTTCTACGAGATGGTGATAGCCATGATAATGAGAAGATACTGAGGAACCCTTTGGGGAGATTTATTTTTTGGAGTGACAAGGCGTATTCAGCACATAAATCCAAGAACCCTGCTTTGGGGTTGTGGCTCTTCAGCTAGCATTGCTCCCTTGGCCAATATCCTCATCTAAGACAGAATCGACCTCAATTTCAGCCTATGGTTCTTACCCTCTTGCGAAATACAAACGCAGAGAAGTTTATAGATGGTATCATCGTGTTGTCAGCTTATGGGAGGCGTGGGGTGCAGAACATGGCCCAGTGCCAGACATGCGGCCAGAACAAGCCAAAAGCCCTTTGCATCCTTGTACACCAAAGTCACTATGCATAGCCATTCCTTCTCCCCGGTGCTGATACCAGCAAGCAGACAGACTTAGATGCGCCACAAGACTCCAATATTACGAGGTTGTCCTCATGCCTTCCGCTGAATACCTGTGCTCCCCCCTTACTCGACATGACCTTCCCGCTTGGGCTTCCTGCCTTGCAAAAGCAAGGGTATCGCGATGGGATCCTATTTGCCGAGATTATCTATAGCCTCCTCGCTTTTAGTATACATACAAACGTATGTCCTAACATGGAGAGCGGAAGTGGCGTGGGCTGGGATACGGATAGATCGAGCTGACAACCCCGGGTAATCCTCAGGTCTTCAGGAAGGTTCCCGGGAGAGCTCCACTGTCCGTCCCGTCACTTTAACTCTTTTGAAGGTTGTGGAACTATTTCTCTCTACTGGTTCACGTTATAATATGTATATATATATCCATCCTACTTAATGTTCGCTTCTGGCTGGAAATTTTTACGTGAAGAGCAAGTTGCAACTTGTACCCGTCGACAACGGCATTTTTGCAAAGAAAAGGCAGTGGACACTTTGTCTGTATGCTGTTATTTTGGCCTGGTGCAAGTCAAGTACAAGCCCCCTCGTATCACGGTTTTCTTCACTTTTCTGCAGACAGGACTTAGTGGCTCGCGCTAACAAGCGTTTGGTTCTTGGGGTCGAAGATCATGCAGCCTTAATATTGTTCTCTGCAGCAACACCTGCATGCTTCATATTGTTCCTGCAAGGCGGAACCTAAATATGAACCAATCTCGCCTCCTTTCGAGTACTTTGTATATCAAGCTCCTTACCTATTGTGACTCCGACCATCATCGACTCCGCTGACTGGCTATTATTCCTCTTTATTTATTCCATTTTCTGTTTGTCCTCGCCGGGTCTGCTTGATAGGCGCCGGGGAGCCCTGCGGAATTGTTCCCCGTGCCTGAATATGGACCGGGTCGATATTCAGTCCGGCGTCAATGTCTCTACTGCCTTTGTCCGGTAGAATTTTGACCATTCTTTCTAGACATCAATATGCATGTTCCCTCTCTGGCTCTTGCAGTGACAAACGGCTGCAATGAGAAGATCCTTCTCGTCCTCGGGGGCTGCGTCCTCTTTCTTCTTGAAATGCCTGCTGCTCTTCTATTAAAAGGCACAACATCTTGCTGCGAAGGGTCCTTTTGATCTGCTTTTTTCCATCAAGAATACACATACCATTTGCCATACGAAAGAGTATCAAAAATTATACACTCTAGAAATCACCGATAAGGTCTTTCCGAAAGCACGATACCATGGCGCCGCACTTCGATCCCTTCCAGCAGAGTGTCACCTTCCTCCGTGGTGATGGCAGCTCATTCCCCATTTCCATGGTAGAGTTCAACAATTTTTTCTTGTATGCTGTGAGAACTTCCATAGCAGCTGCTTCTCAGCTGGGAGCTTCTGTTGTGATGGCCGTTCTCCTCGCCTTACTTACTTCACCGGATAAACGACGATCAATTATTTTCTATCTGAATATTACCACGCTCCTTGTGAATGTCTGCCGAACCCTATCCACCGCAATTTTCTTTACCAGCTCCTGGGTTGAAGTATACACTTACTTCTCTGGCGACTATTCTCGAATCACACCTGGAGCCTATGCCAACTCTGTTATGGGGACCATAGCTACTGGTATTATGGTCATCTTGATCGAACTATCCCTCCTTATTCAGACACAAGTTCTATGTTCTACACTCCGCGATCTTTACCGAAATATCCTCCTCGCGTGGTCATGCCTGGTAGCAGCCGTTCCAATCGCATTTCGAATTGCCTTCATGGTTGCCAACGTCAAGGCAATTATGACTCAAGCTTCTTTAGGAAAGAACATTTGGATACAAAGCTCCTCGAACATCAGCATCTCTGTCAGCATCTGCTACTTTAGTTTGATCTTCCTGGCCAAGCTTGGCTATGCGATCTATACCAGAAGATTGTTGGGAATGAAGGGATTCGGAGTCATGCAAGTTATTTTCATCATGGCTTGCCAGACTATGGTACTTCCAGGTATGCTATATCCAGCGTCTAGTTATTATACATGTGGCTGCTTATACAAGAATCATTCCAGCAATAATGTCCATCCTCCAGTATTTCATTCCTGAGTTTGAGGTCAACACCAATATACTCACCCTGCTTGCACTATCCCTACCACTCACGACGCTCTGGTCAGCTGCTGCTGTTCGCCATAGTCATAATCACAATCACGGATCCGGTCGCCATTTCTGGGGAGGCAGCTCCGAAAAATCCCTATTCGATCACAACAAAACCTCGGGTGGCAGTTTCTCTCATCCATCGTCGACACTCATTGGATCCATGCAAGGCCCTGAGAAGATCAAGTCTGCGGACCACTTTGATCGCCTCTATCCTGAGCTGCATGATACAGGCAACATCACAATCGAGCGTAACTTCAGTGTTACCAGCAATAGAGTATGAAGCGAACAGCGCATAATGTCACAGAGCGACTTATGCAAGGGCCGGTATGCGAATGTATCTCCATAGACATCTGTACAGCCTTACATTCCTTCGCTTCTCTCTTTCATACTAAAATCTGATTTTCCCTTGATATCAATTCTTCCCCTTGCTTTTCTCAGCCTCGGATTCATGGAGTTTCCTCTTGTGTTTTTCTTTTACTTCTCATTCCCCACAGGTTATTTCTTGTAATGGGCCTGGAGTTAGGTAACTAGCTAGATCTTATAACAATTCTAATAAAACATCATTATAATCAGAAGTTATGGTCCAAAGCCTCTAGAGAGTGTGCTTTGAAAAGAAACGAAACACCTGCACTTCGGTCAGTTCTGCAAAATATACCCCTGGCCAGTACTCGTAATCGAGCCGCCAGGCAGCAATGACGCATGTGTGTCAGTGCTTAACCAACATGGAAGACATCACCAACCAATTATTTTAGGCGCCAGCCTCGAGCGAGTAAACAGGTGAAATAGCCTTAGCCAGTTGACTACGGTAATTATTTAATTAAATAGTTATTTTGATGAAGAAACATAGTTGACTCCTTGACGATTTTTGTTCTGGCTTTAATAGTGTCAGGATATGGCCTTCAACAATGCACCCACAGGTGTAAACAACCAAGGCGATATCTCTAAGGATGTGACGCTTAATAACCTGCCAGAGGACAGCGTCTCAGAGCTTGCCTGGTCATCAGTCGCCAACTACCTCGCCGTCGCCTCCTGGGACAAGGCAGTCCGTATCTACGACGTCTCGCACTCCGCCCAGGGCGAAGGAAAAGCGCTCTTCTCGTTTCCAGGTGCTGCCCTGAGCTGTGCATGGTCGCCTGATGGGACCAAGGTCGTAGGCGCTGGCACTGACGGCTCAGCTAGGCTCCTGGACCTTGCCAGCAACAATAATCAGGCTCAACAGATAGGTCAGCACGATGCGCCAATTCGAACGATACGAATGATCCAAGTGCCAGGCAGTCAGTCACCCATCGCTATCACCGGGTCTTGGGATCGTAAAGTTAAGTACTGGGACTTGCGACAATCCGCTCCAATAGGTACAATAACATGCTCGGAGCGGATATACGCAATGGAAGCCAACGGTAGCAAGCTGCTGATCGCCACGGCCGATAAAAATCTCGGCCTAGTCGATCTCAACCAACCTACAGTCATCGCTAGAACCCTACCGAGCCCGTTGAAGCACCAGACCAGAGCAGTCAGTTGGATTGCCGATGGCACCGTTTATGCCGTCGCGAGCATTGAAGGTCGCTGTGGCATAAATTATGTTGACGAAGCAAACAAGTGGTAAGTGGCAATTTGCGTTCGAATACTTCCATGGTTATCTAGCGACTCCTAGTGGCGATTATTTCTGGACGATCTGGGGAAGGTTATACTTGGAATTGAATATCCACCAGCTCATATGGTTATGTTATTTATCAACCTAGTCAAAACTTTACCTTCCGTTGTCATCGCCTGCCAAAGGACAACGATCCCAAGAACCAGCTCGTGTATGCCGTTAACGCTGTTTCCTTCCACTCTCGCTACCACCAGGTATTTAGCACTGCTGGCTCGGATGGCACATTTTGTTTCTGGGACAAGGATGCCCACCACCGCCTGAAGGGGTTTACTGCTGGAGGGCCCATCACTTCAACATCATTCAATCATGACGGCACGGTCTTCGCCTACTCTATCAGCTATGACTGGAGCAAAGGGTACTCTCACAACACACGGGATCACCCAACCAAAGTTGTCTTGCATCCAGTGTCGGACGCTGAATGTAGGCCAAAGCAGAAAACCAATCAGGGGTAATTAACACCACCCATCGAGCTCGAAGGAGGAGAGCCAATTTTGAATGGGATTTCTATAAATGATTTGTTCCTTTATACTCCGTATATCGCTGGCTAAATACAATTCTTGATGCTAAAAAGCGCCCAAGTATGAAAAAAAATCATATCACGTGAGAGAGTCTCTCTTGGCTTCACAACCTTAATTCGACCTGTAGCTTATGTAATGGTAACACTGTCAGTATTTTTGTGCGTCGAGACGGAATATCAAGATAAAAGCACCGTCTACGACAAAAATCGCACGATGGAGTCCTTATAGTCGGACGTTTGTGCTTCGTCGGGCTACCTGAAAGGGACAGTGTAGCTCAGGGAATATAGACACATTAGCACAGCGATGGTTTTTACTGGGGCGGAGTAGACGTGTGGGTAGAATATATCCATATTAGAGCTGTGACAAGAAGACAGAGCAAATAATTAGCATATCGTCTTTGAGCGACGAATACCTAACTAGATCACCAGCAAACCGATAAAGAAAGGATATCGAAAATGTAACTAGTTCCATCGCCAACTAGTTTTTCGGCCAGTAGTGAGCCATCGCTGCTTTTCTCTTTGGGGTATACATGTATGCTCGGTGCTCCTGCTTTCATCTAGCCATCAGTAGTCCCGTCTAGTTAATTGCAATATGTCCCTCAAGGATCGTCTCTTATGCGCGAGGATGCGATAGCTGTCTGCCTGTTTTGCTGCGGCGTTGTTGGTGTTGGTTTGATTAAATAGGAAGAGCAAACTCCAAGTCTGGGCGAAGCTTGGTGATCACCAAGCAATAATCCCACCTCAACACCACGAGCTAGCGACACCACCAACAAGTGTCTGATGATGCAGCCCTCAAGTCGACGAGGGAGACGACCATGGCAGCAGTGCCGCAGAAGACCCTAGAGTGGCTTTACCGAGTTCTGACCAGCGTGAGAAACACCCCTCCCACTGCCGCCTATTAAGGGAGTACAAGCAAGCAAGCTGACCACCCGCAATTAATCGTCATAGAACCAAGCATATCGCGACCCTAACAGGACATATAGCGACACTGCGCAGCTTTTAGCCCAGTTCCCTTCGTTTTCTCCCCGGACAGATGTTTACAGTACGCATTTAGTCACCTTTTCCCAGTTTGTCCTTTGTTGATGCCGAATCCATGTACTGAGTCAACGCCTTGTTAGCATACGAGAACGGTGCCTCAGCTCTTCTTCTACACTTGACAGGGACCTTGCCGGTACACTTTAGAGGAGCTTTATACTGGTTCCCGATTGCAATATGGGTCCCGAATACATATCCAGATGCATCTCCGATGGTCTATGTGACTCCAACGTCCGAGATGCTGGTGCGGCCAGGACAGCATGTTAGCAGTGACGGGAAGATATACCATCATTACCTCGCCCACTGGGCCGAGGCTCGCGATGTATGTGGTAATTACGGACCCGAGAGATAATTTTGGCTGTTGATACTGATAAACCTTTCTGTTAGCGGTCTACCTTGGTTGATTTTCTGTTGATATTAAAAGACGTCTTTGCCAAAGAACCGCCAGTGATATCCAAGGACGCTCCAGTCAGAAGACAACCGGTTGCGTCGCAACGGACCACTCCACCAGCAGTACCACCATTGCCAGCTGAGCTAACACGGCCTTCACCAAGCGCCGCATCCACTCCGCCTGTACAGCCACCAGCCCCCCCAAAGCTACCTCCGAAGCCAAGTGGAGAGAGACACCAAACTGCAGCAGAACGGCCAGTTGAGAATGTATCCACGGCACGCAGCCTGCCACCACCTTTACCGCCCTTACCTGCGGAGCTACAACCGACAACTCACCACCGAGATGGTATTGGGCCGGAAAGTCGAGGAAACCAATTTCTACCTCAGAGGTCAAGCAGCTTAAGACGGGAGGTCAACCCGCTGTCCCAGCCTCCACCTCCAACACATCCAAGCCAACATCAAACTCAGGGATTCGTTCCAGAATCTCAGAACCGCAGGCCATCAAGCGTTCAGAGCCCGCCAGTGGGATTGACACCTCACGCACCTCAATACCAACAAGCATACCAACCTTCATATCACCATCAGCAATTCCATTCCCAGCACCACAATGACGCTGCAATGCATCCGCCTCAGCAACAACCAGTTCCCCACCAGCATAACTCACTACCTGTTCCACAGAGGGAAGTTCAGCCACAGCCAGCCGCGAGCAATCCTCCAAAGAAACCGGAAACGCAAGATCTTCTTACATCTCCTTTTGATCTCGAGTTACCCACTCAGCTACCCTCGTCCTCACCGCCACCAATCCCTCCAAATCCAGAGAAAGATGTTCTACTACAAACTCTCTCAAGGACTCTAACTCAAACACTACACGCCAATATTGAACAATCAAATTCTCGCATAGAGCCTCTGAATTCTCAGTCTAGAGCATTACACGACGCCATTGCTACTCTTCGATCCGAGATTGCTGCTGTAAACGCATTCCATGCTAATCTCCAGTCAAATACCCAAATTCTACAGCAATCTCTACGTCGCGCAGATGGCGTCATTGCGGATGCAAAGTCACGCATATCATCGCCATCCGCATCGTCCTCCCAGCATCCGGCCGGCCTACCCGCCATAGATGAGGTGCTTGTTCCCCCTACAGTGGTTGGAAAGCAAATCTACGATCTTGTGACGGGTGAACGCGGTATTCACCGGGCGATATACGCTCTCCAGTCTGCACTCGTAAGAGGACGGGTAGGTATAGATGTGTGGGCCAAGTCGACAAGAAATTTAGCCCGAGAGGCATTTTTGAAGAAAGCTTTGATACGTAAAGCCTCAAATGGGATGGGCCTAGCTGTGTAAATGCTTTTGAGATATAAACTAGTAACACTAACGGCTTTATTCTATATGGAAGATCTCCCAAAAGAGGACAGTGCATTTGAAACGAGGTTAAAAATAGATGTCCAAAGAGGTTAAATTTTAGGTTGACACAAAAACGAGGTCTAGCTCCCAAAACGTAAGTATCAGAGTCTTAACGCCAGAACCAACTAACATATGAGTGGCGTTCTGCCTGTATCCACGTATGGAGAGCCAGTGAAACATCACTGTTCTAGGAAGTTCAATTGGAAAAGAATAGAAAATAAAATTGGACCGGAAAGTCGAACAGAGTATAACAGTAATACAGGTATCATCAAGCCGAAAGGCGCATTATTCAGCCGCAAAACAAAAGGCATTGGCAAGGATTGAGTTGAGAAAGTAAGAAGTAGAAGCAGGCGATTCAAAAATAGTAATGATTACCAATGGCAAAGGCCACCTTCGCCTTCATCCATAGACCAAGTACCAGCCAGGCCAACAACTTGCATCTGCCCATCAGCATGCTCGTCAAGTTTAGGCAAAGAAGCTACCTTGGGCCCTTGGACACCAGCCTTGTCAAGAAGCTTCTTCGCCCATGGTCCAATGGCTGCTTCACCAGTCTCGTCGCGGGCCTGCTTCAAGAAAGGAATGAGAGCTGTTCCCCCGGTGCCACGAAGAGGTGCTTTCTTTTCGTTTCTCGCTGGCCGGTTTGACATAAGCATTCCACCGGGTGTTGATAAAGGCTGGGATTGTGGTTTGGGTAGTCCTGCTGCCTTTCCTGGTGATGATGATAAGACCTTTGTATCCCGTTCTTCGCGCGATTTAACGACAATGTACCGTGATACCATTGTAATATGGGTTGTGCGAATAGCCTTGACCATAGCTACGGCAGTATTAAAAGCTGTGACTAGCTCGGTATTCGACTGGTGAGATTGAACGTATTCCTGGATGTTTGATACGCTGGAGACGTGCTCAAGGAATCTCCGGTGTGGACCCGGCATGTAAGTCCGCATTTCCATGAGAAAGTTATGCCACCTCTTCCTACCTTCTCCATTCTCATCACTTGAAGAGGATGGTGGGAGCGGAGAAGAGGATGTTTTCGGTCTAGATTCGCCGGTTGGTCTATGTTCAACGCCCAGGACTATATCGAAGAATTGGATCAGCGAGCTTTGGGCATTACTTCCGCCTCGATAGTGCTTGTATTCCTGACGGCCAGACCCGTCGTCGAAAAGGATACCGCGTGGAAGCTCAGCCATACCCTTGCTCCCTGCCAAGAACGGTCGAATGCGGTGGTAGAAAACATGTGGGTCACAGTGTTTATACATCTTCTGGAGCTCCAGGTTTACTTCGTCAACTACTTCCGCGAACTTGGACAAGCATTCCGTCACTTCCGCCGCTTCGTTGGCACGAGCTGCAGCTATAGCCTTGAGCATTAGAGGTATGGACCGAGCACCCCGAGCCTCAATGGCTATGGAAACAAGGTAGAACCACTGCTCATCCAGAGAGCCGGTAAAAGTGAACAAAGTAGCAAGATTTTCAAGCGAATCTGCAGGGCTATCAGGGAATATTGGCCTATAGTTCCATAGACAGAGGCCGGCGAAAGTAGCCACAGGTGGTAATTCCAGCTGAGCAGCAATTTTCAATAGTGGGATAGCAAGGGGTTGAGGGATTTCCTGCCGGTAAGTTTTGTCAGCAGACCATCATCACTCATGGGCGAAAAAATAATAAAAAAGTAAAATAAAAATTCAATTTCACCCCGGCCTTGTATCGGAAAATTAATGATGACCACGGGGGAAACGAAAATAGAGAGTACAACACGAAAATAGAAGCAGAGTAAGATGAAGGAAGAAGTGAAATAATGTATAAAAAGAATTAAAAAAATAAAAAGGATCAAAGTTTGACGGTCACAAGACAAGGGTGCTGCCACTGACGAAGGGAGGACGATACTTACATCTGCGGGCTTGTCGCCTCCCCAGATATAGCCATGCAGAAGGAATCCCAGGATGGAATATGCACGTCGCCATTCCGGTGTAGAGTCAAGATACTCCGGGGATAGCACAGGCATGTTTTCAATTGTGTTCCGCAGCCTGCCGGCCAGTATCAGCGGCTGGAGATTCCCAACAGCCGTCTCCCATGGGGAGTAGTATGCCGGGAGCTCTGTGGCCGGCGGCTGCTCTGGAAGGAAACCATGCTCGGGAGTGATGCCGTAGTCTGCGATATCAGGGACTGGACGTAGCATAGTCACAGATATTAAAGCCTAACTTGCTCGGGGTAGTAGAAATGAGTCAAGAACTGGTGTTTGGCCAAATATTGTAAAGCTGTGGGGTGGGAGGAGAAGGAAAGTGGGCTGATAGGAAAACGATCAACGGAGAGGTGGGAAGGGAGCACTAGATATAGGAAACAGGAAAATAAAAATAAAAAAAAAAAATAATAGAAAATGAAGGCCACCAGCAGGCACGCAGTGTGTCTAGAATGACTAGAACAGTGCAACCTGGGCCTGCAGCTATGCAAAGGTAAAGAAAGATATGGAAAAGAAGAAAAGAAATCTCGCAAAAGTTCGTGAAAAAAAAAAAAGGCCGTTAACTTCCAGTAAACTATCACGTGGATATGACGTTTTCATGTACCTGAAGCGCAGAATTTGGCTGGACAGGTACGGCGGCAAAAGTTAACGAATTAGGGGCGGCGAGGAGATAGTTATCGCATGGGCCAGAGGATCGAACGGTGTGCGGAGGGAAAAGCACGCAGAGGAACCGAGGACGTTGTCGACTGTTTAAGAAACCAGGCATTGTAGTAGTGTTTATGGCCCGTTTGCAACCGCCGTCTATATAATAATTCCTTCTATACCGACCGTCTCGGCGAGCATGGGGGAGGGGAAATAACGTCGATACAACGGGTCGAACGCTACCGGCCGCCCCAACGATCGTTGTGTCCCTGTTTCAGCTCCGTATCGTATTCGTCAGCAGCTCGTCACAGGCTTTCCTAGGCACGGGCTTGTTATCTCCACCGTTCGCTCAGTCAGTCAGGTTGGGGCTGGGGGATGGAGATGTATTCCGGTTGGCCGTGACGTCGCTGTTCAGCATGTTGGCGATTGGGGAAAGATGTGCTCTCTATCACAATGCAAAGACATGCCCTCTGTCGTATTTAATCCCTTTGTTTCACGAGTCATCTCCATGCCTTTCGGTGTGATGGGCGTAAGTATGTGTTTTGGCTTGTCACATCTGTAAAACAATATATTGCGGACGATGGCGGGCTTGGTATCTCATCCTTGGGCCAGATCATATGTAGAAGTCGCTCCTTTCCCCCAGCCCCATGCTGAGCCGGAACGGCTTGTCAGACAGAGCGCCGACTCAGAAGAGGCAATAGAAACGATTCCAAATCATCAAGCCTTAGCAGGATGCGGTCGTTTCCTCTTGCTGCTCGGGCAGTTCTCGCGCAGCCAGACGGAGGATTCCATGCTGCCTAGAAGTACTAGGAGGGAACGTCGCGTCCTCTGTTTAAGCAGCCATCCATCTCTCAGCCCAGCAGTCTGAAGACGGAGTATTTGGATGATAGTTTCGTCTCCTGAGGGTATATCTTTGCCGGCGCTGGGCTGTATCGCAGTGTCGATGTCGCTGTTGGTGGTTGTTGTTTGGAGGTGAAGCGTAGACCGCAGAGAAAACGAGATGCGGGGAGAGACAGGCTGTGGCTTGAGAGTATTTGAATTAGGGCCGCCTCAACGCTGTTCCATGCGAATATCCAGGGAAATAAGAGGAATGAAACCGACGGGCGAGAGCTGACATGGGTTTATGGACAGTCGATGTTCGCCTCGTGGCGTATTTCCGTACAGGCATCTGGCGAAGGCGATCTCTCCGAGTAGATCATAACAGTTCTACCAAGCCGCGATGAGCGCCTCAAACCCGGATCTACGAGTGGCGGCTGTGCTAAGAATTTAGGAGGACGGACAGAGGTGCAAGGAGCAAAAAAAGAAGGTTGATTGAATAGTGATCATCATCAAACGCTATGATACATATTTGCTATGAGAGTTGCCATTTCAATGCATGGCCCATACATAACAAGCAAAGAGAAGCATGAAGAAGCTGAACTGTCAGCCGATGGAAACCCCATAAGAAGGCCAGGGCTAGTGTGGATGGTTTGGTTGTTGTCACTGATCACTCCGTGTTTTGTTCCGGGATCAAGTAACATAATTAAAAAAAATACAAATGGGTATTGGAATATCAAGGATTCATGTATGTTGAGATAGTAGAAGTGCCTGGGTTAGTTGGTAGGAGGAGAGGAGGCAATCATAGCGAATTAGGAGAGTAAGGGGAAAAGGAGTATGCGGATCAATGCTGACTCCATTCAATGGTGTTCAAGTCAACACCTTCTTGTACAAGCTCCCACAGCGGACTGAGCTCACGGAGGAAAGTCACTCTCTCCTTAACTGCCTTGATCACATAGTTGATCTCACTTTCGGTAGTAAATCGGCCAATGCCAAATCGGATACTGCTGTGAGCACTTTCGTCACTATTTCCAAGTGCACGAAGGACGTAGCTAGGCTCGAGAGAGGCAGAAGTGCAGGCACTGCCAGACGATAGGGCAATGTCTTTGAGGGCCATGAGGAGCGATTCGCCCTCGACGTAAGCAAAGGATACATTTACACAACCTGGGTAATGGCGGTTAGGATCACCATTGAGAGTTGTGTGTTCAAGAGCGAGAAGGCTGGAGAGAAGTCGCTGGGAAAGAGCTGAGATACGCTTCGAGTCATACTAAAGGCTCAGTGTTAGTCAAGCTAATCATAATATTTCATGAGGACGGATTTGGGGAAAAGAGGAAAAGAGTTATGGGCCATGATCATATAGTTGCTATATCAAACACAAGTCGTAGGACTTTCAGAACCATGCATGTATAAGAATTGAAAGAAGCATTTAATCATCTCAGGCAAAACTCGAGGATAGTTGTTTTGATGGGAGTGATGGTAGTAATCGTGGGGATGAAAAAGAAAAAAGAAAAAGAACATACCTCCATCTCTTCCTTGGCGAGCCGACAGGCTTCACCAAATCCAACGACCAGGGGAGGAGCGAGAGTTCCACTGCGCAATCCACGTTCCTGGCCACCACCGGTAATGAGAGGGTCAAGGCGAACTCTGGGACGACGTCGAACGTAACAGGCTCCAATTCCTTTAGGGCCATAGAGCTTGTGGCCGGAAATGGACATCAGGTCAACGTTCCACTCGTTGATATCGACAGGTATCTTCCCAACAGCTTGGGCAGCATCAGTATGGAAGAAAACCTTCTTTGAACGACAGAGAGCTCCAATCTCTTTCATAGGCTGAATGACACCAATCTCGTTGTTAACGGTCATGATGCTAACCAACGCCGTTTCAGGTCGAATGGCAGCCTCTAGATCTTCAATCTTAATCAACCCATTACTCTGGACCGGCAGATAGGTCACCTCGAAGCCCTCGTCCTGCAGATGTCGACAACTGTCGAGAACACATTTGTGTTCTGTCTGGGTGGTGATGATGTGTTTCTTCTTGCCTGACCGCCCAAAGAACCGAGCCACACCCTTGATGCTCATGTTGTTGCTCTCAGTAGCTCCGCTAGTGAAAATGATTTCCTTTGGATCAGCTCCGATGAGAGTGGCAACGTGTGACCGAGCCTGCTCGGTGGCCTTTTCGGTCTCCCAACCATATGCATGAGTTCTCGAGTGAGGGTTACCATAGAGTCCAGTGAGGAAGGGTAGCATCGCATCGAGAACTCGGGGATCAGTAGGGGTTGTGGCTTGCATGTCCAGATATATCGGTCGATTTCCTTCATCCATGATTGTAGCCTGTTTCAAGATACTCGCAGACGGATTGGTCAGGGCATCGCCAGACACAGAAGTGCCTGGGACTGATACCTTCTGTGCCGTCTTAACTGCAGACTCAACTGTCGTCTGGGCTTGGGCATTGTGCTTCTGCGAGCTTGACACGTACCTCCTGCCGCCCGAGCTGGAACCAGTGACCGTCCTCGCGCTGTATGCTGGTCTGACCAGGCTTGCTGACAGCGACGAGCGCCGCAAGCAAGCCCGGGAGGCATGCCTTAGCACTTGAGGTGCTATATTCGACATGGCTGGTTGATGAATTTCTTCCACACGAAGAAGAAGTAAGAAAGAAAGGAAAATTTTGAAAAGTTTGAGAAGAGAGAAAGTTGAAGAAAAGGAAAATTTTGTTGGCGAGGTTCGCTTATGTAATAAACGTTGACAAATCGGATTTTAGCCTCGGCCGACATCAGCTCCGGATCACGTGAATATAAGTTCGTATTTGGTGTTTTTCTACTGGAAGGAAAGAAGTGAAGATGAAGTTGGCGAAGGATGAAGGATGAAGACAGGAGCCAGAGCTGAATTGAGATAAAGTGAAGGATAGTGAGAGGTAAGAAAGTCATATTATTAAGTCATGAATTCTAGATGGTAGCTAAAGTTACATCACAGCGCCTTGAACCAGGTTGAAGAATAGAAGGGAATCATGCATGGAGATGAAAGGATGAACAATTCAAAGGAGACCAATCCAGGCACCGCCCATGGCGACAAGGGCGGCAGCACCGTTGAAGGTCAAGCTAGAGGCAGCGTTGCTGGTGGCCGCAGGAGCGCCGCCGCTGGTGGTAGGAGTGCCGCTTCCGTTGTTGACCTTGGGGGGTGACTGGCCGTTTCCAGCACCTGCAGCAGCCTCCTTGTAGGCTTCAATAGTGTTTCCGCTGGATCTATTGGTGTCGAAGAATGCCAGTTAGCAAAGAGACTGCTTTCCTATTTTGAAATGTGAACGACTTACGGAGCGTTGATGACAGCAACCATTCCCTTGGCACAGTGCTTGCTGACGGAGCAGTAGAGCCAAATTGGGTCGGTGCTAGTGATGTTGACGGAGAACTCATCACCCTCGTTGAGCTTGCCGGAGTATAGTGAGTTGTCACCAGGCTTGCATGGCTTGTCGAATGGACCAGAGGAGATGTCGTGACCGCTTTTGGCGAGCTTGAAGTGGACTATGTCATTGACTGCGGCTGTGATCTTGTTTGGGGTGAAGGTGAGGCCGCCATTCTCAGCGACGACAACCTCAACGGTCTTTGCGGTAGCAAGACCAGCAAAGGCGACAGTGGCGAGGATGTTCATGTTAACCATTGTTGCGGTTTATTTATGGACTTCGTTGGGATAACTAAGTTTTGATCTTTTTTGCTAGTATTGTGAGATAAGAAGATGCAGAAGTTGCTTAATTGATTAGAAAGAGAAGCTCCGGGAGGAATACTCTCCTGGCTTTATATGCTGCTAGAGGAGGATTCAGATCGCCAGCGAGATTAAGCATATCCGCAAGGCTGTAAGCCACCGCGTGAAATCTCGACTTCCCCAGGAGCTCCTTGCCCATACAATCGATGCATGGCCTTACGGCCGGCAGCATGTATACGAGCCGCGTGCAGGCTGAAACACCAACATGTCAGCACCTGTTGACAAAGGACATAGGTCAGAGAAATCGCCAAGGGAAGAAATATAAAGAAGTCTCAAAGGCTGAGAGACTCGAGACTTTTGGCGAAACTCAGTTGTCGCTGTCAAACATGGTTTACTGTAAACCCCGTAATCCTGCGGAGGGATTACACACTGGACTGAGCACCACCGTTTGGCCAATTATGCCGCTGCTGGTACCCTCTGGAGCGGCTCGGCATGGTGGTTAAGATCCCTAGGGACTTGGTGATTTGGTTAGGCATCCCGTCTCTGCATCAATTAACTATCATTTTTCTTTTCACCAACATCTCATTGTGTTCTAAATCGAGATGTAAGTGGCTGCTCGGGGTTCACGTACTTGGCGAAGAGAGCTTCGCCCCCAAGCTAGGATTCCTAGCCAATGTCACTTCGCCCGTATCCAAGCAAGCAGATGCCCCGGTATGTACTCCGTACTCCGTACGTAAAATGGCTTTGCACTTGGTGTCTTCCAGCATCCCCTGAGCTTGGTAGTAGTTGCGTGGTCTGCGCTGTGGCTATGTAATCAGCGTTAAGCGCCAGGAACAGCTTTGCAGCAAACACGCTACGTTGGATTTGGCACTTGGGGGCTGATCATACGTAGTCCCTGGTATGCAGTTAAGTGCAGATCATTGATAAAGCCCCGATTACGAAGAGGTATTGGCGAGGCTGTGGCATGGCTGCAAAGTTGTGAGCTTGAATTCGTCAAGCTGGTGGCTGATTAACCGCCGAGACGACTCTGAATGGCTATACTCCGTACGAATGGGCACTGCAGATGATTAAAAGTTGGACATCCACTTGTTTCTTAGGCTCATTCTAATTATATCTGTGGTTATGTGGCTAGATATATGCATCCTTCTATATGCCTTCCATCATATCTATTCTTGTCTATCCTTTATCCTTCATAAGCCTATCTGGCAGCCGGAACCCGCTCCAACTACCAAGGCTTTCCATACCTGGCAAGGGTTTCCATTGGGTTGCCGGTTTGCAGCCAGAGATCCAAGACCTCATCTGAAGGTATCCATATCATACCTACCATAGCTGCTGCATTGACGATCTTAATACCTTCCTGGCTCGCACGAGACCGTGGAATTACCATCATCCAGTCCTTGACTAAAACTAGGTTATGCGAATAGTCATTGTTATCAATACCAGCGGCAGCCAAAAGGTCGGTGTATGTTCTATAAACTATCTCGGCCGTTGCTGAAGAAGGTAGTTTTCGAACAACATGCTGGAAGGGGATATTGGGGACCCGTCCTAAACAGTCAATTAATTAGTCCTGCTATATCTTCTTCCAACAGAGTGTCGAAAACTAACCGTTATCAATGCCATATATATCCGGGAACAAGTTGTGAACATCTCTTGGGGGACGTGGCAGTAGCTGCATATGCCTATGTGGTAGAGACCATCCGCCTTGCAGGCCACCGTTATATATGAGTAGATATTCGCTTTCCATCCTGGTCAGTACGCTCCATCCGGCGGCCAAATCCACAGCATCCAGGGGTTCGATTTGAGGTTTGAATTCGTTGCAATGCAGGATGAACTGCGTACGGACGACGCAGAATTTATTTAGGCGCAAGGTATGCTCAGGGCCAACATGCTCGATAACGAACTCAGGAGGGTCCTTCGCAAATGGACTGGCCTTATTAACTGGTGGCTTCTTCTCTGCATCCTTTATCGGTATCTGTGGTTTCTTCGTCAAGCTTGATGCAATTCGGAACTGGAGCTAATCTCTTGGTGCGGATTCCGCAACTGTTAGCCTGTATTTCGGTGTTGTAGCAGAGCTGCTGGCTAACTGGCGGAAAAATTGAAACAAAGGTTGCCCTCACATTAAATGGCTTTGCGGGAACATAGACTGGGTCACGGGGAGAGTATATGACATCGCCCTTCTCGACTAGTGCGTCAAACTGGCGAAGTGCCTTGGCTTCAAGTCCTTCCATCATCATGAACTTGCGTTATAGGGCTGGAGATGCTTGATATCTGAAATAGACCAGCACGTTGAAGTTTTATGATTTTTTTTTTTTCATGGCAACGTTGCCCCTCGGCCGTTTTCCCGGGTCTGGCTAACTAACTTACGGAGTTGGGTTGACGGACGAGCCAAAGTGGATTAGGGTTCCAAACTTAGTTGGAGCCGCCTTATCTAGACCGACCGCCAACGGTGTTATTCCATAGTAAATAAAACAGACGTGAGCCTCAAGTTGCAAGCTTGTAATGAATTAATAAAAACTATCAACTCGTTAAGATCAGGTTCAAACATCCTTCAAAGCCATCAGCTTATTTACATTCAATTCAATATGTACCAGCCTTGGAACAAGGAGTAAGTGGATCTGCCGATACCCTCACATCATACTTCCCTAGCCGTTTCTTCAACGGCCATAATCTGAGCCATTGACTTCCTTATATATTCTAGCCAAAAGGTCCCCAGACCTAAATTCCACGTCACCTTTTCGGCATTGACACGACGAATTGTTTCGTCTAGCTTGGTTATGATCACATCTGGTTCACCTCCGGCCTGAAGTTGAGCATTGGCAAGACTATACCTGGCAACCTCTATATAGTAATGGGTGTTCTTCCATTCTTTCACAGTAAATTCGCCGTAATTGATTGTTTCTATCCATCGGGACTGTGCCGCTTCCCAGTTCATCTGTAAATGTGAAATTTGGGCAAGATATGCGAGCACCGAAAAGTGGCGGGTCTGATCATCGTGCCATAGAGCGCCCATGGCCAGCATATTTTCGAATCGGTCCTTTAAGCCAAGAAGTTTTTGTTCTGCCTCTGCATATCGTTCGGGACGGAAGGTACCTTCGCGAAGGATGCTGACGGCATGATTAATTTCCAGAAACATCGTGTCGCTGTCTCCAATATTGTCCAGATTGTTTTGGTGAGAATGTTCTCTGGTAACCATGCGGTTTTCTATGGCCTGAGAATATATTTGAGAGATGATCTCACATGGTTTTGCGTCTGGCTCAGAGATTGAGTGGTCGTGGCCACACTTAATTCCGTTAGTCCTTAAATCAGTTAGGGCGTCACAATCTTCGTTCGTCGCTTCAAGTTCAAGGACGGCTTGACCGAAGTCGCCAATGGCCCACCCTTCTTCACGGCTTCCATGCTTAGCATACTGTTCAATAAAGACTTTCAAGGAGAAATACGCTTCGTTGAACTGTCCAAGGTCTTTAGCAAGCTTGCCTCGCATTCTTATGCCCATGCCTTGAGCGTATCGCTCAAGTTCTGAAGGGTTGTATGGCTCTAATGGTTTCCAGGCATCCATATATTTCACACGTCTCTCCCATTCCTCCTTATCCGAGAGGCTCTTATCACGGGCCAAGTATTCGACGGACAGGTGGCGCAAGAAGCCTACCTGTGCATTATCATTGTTCGTGATCCTACCACCAGGGCCAAAACTTGTATTCTGTAAAAATGTGGCAGCGGCTTCGCATCCATCCGTGAATTTACCTTTACTATAAAACTCCAATGGAAGCCTTGTGCTCCACAGACGAGCTTGGAGCCCTGTTCTCTCTGAAGATTTGATAAGGATCTTAGCCCACTTAAGAAGGGTGAAATCTAAATGATCTGACCCTTCACCGTACCCACGGGCAGCTTCCAAAAACATCTCAGCAGTTATCTGTGTAAAGGTTTTCTCTTGGCCTTCTCGACTATCAACTTTCTGAATAGCCATAGTTAGATCCAGGTTTTCCTCGGCAAGGTATTCGCAGTTGCGACTGAATTGATAAACCTGTTCAAGGACTGTTCGTTTGGGGCTAAATAACATATCAGCTATGATTTATTAATACTAGCATATTTAAGCACTCACCTTTGATCTAAGCCAGCTTGCACAATAGGGTACGCATGAGCAACAAGGCTGAGCGCATTTATCGCGTTCTCTACCATCCTATTGGGAGGGAGAGCTTCTCGAATATAGAAATATGTCAGCGGATGCAAAACCATTGCATCTTCATTTCCTAGGTTTCTTCCATCTTCCAACTTCCCACTCCTAGCAATCAACGAATATGATTGTAACTCTCTCAGGGCAAGACAAAAACCTGGTCCGTTTATCAGACGAACAAGATCCAAAGGTACATAGCTCCTTTGCGGTTCTATGGTTTCAATTTGACCATTAGAGCCCCATCGACGTTGGGGAGAGACTGCACGTTTGAGGAAACTGATTGTAGTCTTGTTTCGGTCAAGCCAGACGAGGATATTAAGCAGTCTAAATGCATCCGGACTCTTTTTGACTTCATCCAACGCTGACTGGATAATGGTCTCAACTGATGTCTGGTATATAGATGCTTTGGGCCGATAGGAGAGTAGCCTTCGTGAAACTTTCCTCCCCTTAAGGACATGGAGATACTCGTCAATAGTAACCCCGTAACACAACATATATGCAGCTGCTGAGTCAACCGCGAGTGGCTGACACCCTATATGTTTGATAACATCCCCTGCTTTAGGGCCCCAGTTATGCCGCTCTTTTATATCGACACCAGCTCTCGATAATAAAAACTCTGTAGCATCCACTGGCTCTAGAGCATTTGTAGAAAGAGCCTTCGCGACTCTGGAATCGCTGGTGTGCTCGCGGAGCCGAGAGGTTATGATAATATGACCGTGCGTAGTTTCCGGAAATCCAAACCAGTTCAGTGCCAGCCAGTCCTTGTCATTATCGAGTATCATTAGCCAAAAGCGCTCTAGGCGGAGAAATTGCTTGATATCATTTACAGCACAATTGTTGCTCGGAGGTAATTCCAATTTGCTATGAAGTCTTGTAAAACCACTCTCCAAAGACTGGATGTTTGTTGAATCCACAAAAAAGATATAATCATAACGATTCGCACTCTCTCGTGCATATTTTAATGCAATTTCAGTCTTTCCGGTGCCGCCATCACCATAAAGGGCGACTATCTGACGGTCATTTGAGCCTGTAAACGTTTTGTGGATTTGTTGAAGGTAATCTTGCCGGCCAATAAAGTGTGGAGTAACATCAAAGGGAAGAAAGACGCGAGAATTACTGCACAAGGGGCCTAGATCTACTAACCGTTGCAAGCGGCTTGTGACATCACAGAAAATTGGATTATCTGCGTCCTTGTACCTGCAGATCTCGCGGTGGTTTGCATATACTCCAAGTGCATCTTCACTTGGAATACGAAGGAGTGCTGAGTCCTTACTGACGACGACCTTTATCCGGTAAGTTAGTTTTTAGGCCTTTTTGTACCAAAATTCTTCACATACAACATCATCGAAACAACCAAGCCGACCTCTTACTGCGAGCAACTCGTAGAAGCTAAAAATTGGCAAGTTTCTCTGATTGGCGATATTTTGGAAGTCGCTCGCAACATTCCCTCTATTAACAAGTTAGTAGTTTATTTAGTGTAATTACATCAAAAAAGAAAGAAACCCTCACAGCTCGATTGACTTTTGCTTCAAGGCATTTATAAATTTCCGGGGCAAACGCAACCTCAGTTGCTTTATGAGTCGAATTGCAACATTGGCTAAAGTATTGCCCTGATGGGGTGCAGCGAGGAAAACTACTCCGGAGAGTGCGGCAAGAATGTGCCTCAGGGAAGGTTTATTATTGCAGAGAATAAGAACCTTTTAATATTGTGTTAAGGTATGATGAGGATTTTAAAAATCATTAGATTTATATATTAAACAACTTACCTTTTTGAAGACAATTCCGCCAAGTGAGTATGCTACGGCGATTAAAGGCCTCGACTTTTCCTAAAAATCATTGTCATCGAATGCTAGCGTTAGCACTACGGAGTAAAGGGGTGCTACCGCCACAGGTCTCACTCTCTCCAGCTCGCTAATGAGATGTAATACGATGTCGTCGATGTCTGGATACACATTGGAATGCCTGCCATTCTCATACCCGAAGCTCAAAATACGGACAGGAGACGAGAGAGCTTGCGGCAAAAGATCTCGAGGCCAACAGACATTGCCATGGCTCCATGTATTGACAGCATCCCCAGTTAAACTAGGCACCAGGAGAATGCTATAATAGACTTGTTAGTGCTCCAACCTAGCAGAGTTGAGATGGAAGTGCATACTCAGCAACAGCATGTTCCATCTTGATTGGCTCGTGGAGGGGGACAATCCTAAACACGGCGCTTGCATCATCTTTAACTGCGGATCTATAGGAGGCATATCTGCTATTTTCCATGTTGGCCCTCCCTATCTCCAACCTTTATGTCCTCTGCGGGCTTCCACTTGGGCGCTTATTTCGTCTTGTAAGCTGGCGCTCATGGATTGGACAGGAACAGACCTTACCTACCTAGGTAGTTAAAGTTCCGGATAAAACACGGACCGTATCCGTTCCCACTCGGGCCGAGGTCCCTCCGGGTTGAGCCGCAGTCCCCCTTTTTCTTCCTTCGCCTATGGATGCTTTCTTCGGCCACATCCCCAAGTGTTATTTCCTAGTTGCTTAGGATATACGAACTATCAACCATTAGGCGACTGCTGTAGAGAGGGGTTCAGACCTTCAGAGCGATAGTTTAGCGGAAATCATTGGGTCGATATCCCCCTTTCTACGGAGTATGGAGTACACAGACAAGACCCAGCTCGCTGTGTATGGCGAATCGCAAACCAGAGTCGCTCGACTCCGCTGTTCACCGAACCGGCTGCTCGGTTTGACCTTTCTGGAGTTCCGAGATCCGTGCGATAGTTAACGTGGGTGCCTTGCAGTGCTTAACATCTCCACCGCAGCTATGCTCTAAGATATGGAGCAACTGATAGTTAGATTTCGCTCCAGCACTTCTTATCAGCGGTGAAATCTGTGTCCCGTACCCCGTATTCGACCTGATCTCTCCTTTCCACAAAAAGGAAATCGCTCGCATTTTTTTTATCTCAATGGCTAGCCCTTGGCATGAGCTCAACAAAAAATATGATCTACAAATGCTGAGGCCCGCTTAGAACATCAGGGGTGGGCAGAGGCGATGATGACCTGCTTGATTGTCACGGTGATTTGCGTCCACTCCGGTCGTCCTCCCCAACCTTCAAAAGGCATCTCGCCATGTCGAATGACTAGCGTTTTCAATATGACAGCAAGTCGCATGGCAAAAGGGAACTTCTCAGCGCCATAGATCCACAGGGGTGCCGCAAGCTGCCTGTGTTCAGCAAACTCCTATGGCCCGGAGATATCCATACCAGTTTCTGTCCCACCAAACCAAGCAACTAACCAGTTATCTTCAGCGCGAGTTAAGGGGGCTGAGTTACCTTTTCATTTCTCAATTTGAAACGTTTGTCTCTCGGCAGATGGAAGCTCTTGCGCACGTATCCGAACAAGCTATTTTATTGTCTAACTACTCAGTCCAAGACTTATACTCCGTAAAGCTGAGCGGTCAATGACTGCCTGTTGGCGGGAGTGGCTGCATTACTAAAACTTGCCAGGTGGGTACTGGTTGTACAGAGAAGAGGCAGAAGCAAAGCTGTCGCTGTAGCCAGCCACACAGCATAGCTTATAAGAAGGTGTGCTGCCCAGCTTTGTCGTTCGCTTGTCCCGTCGCCCTCTCAAAGTACCGAGTTTGACTGCTCACTACGATTGCTCACCTGCAGGCTGCCCCTTAGCCTCCAATTTGCAATCACCAATGTCAGATATCACCATCACCAACAGCAACGTCTGCGCGTCTGCCAGAAAACGTCCCTTTACGATACAGGGTGCCCTCGATGAACGATCTCCAGATAAGATTACGGTATGGGGACGCAAAGGTACAACTTCGGCGCTTGGAGGTATTGCGTGTCTCGCGATGATGGTAGTCTGCCCGATGATCACGATTTTCTGGTGGACCTCGCTGAGTCATTATGATGGTTCTCTTTACCGTGCTGGCGTGTCCATGGTGAATACTGGATTGATACCGTTCTTCATTCAGAATACACCAGGAACAACTCTGCCTGTCGTGACTGTATATGCATGCTGGACCCTGTCGCATGTCATCCTCTACTCTTTCTTGCCAGGGACGCGATGCAAGGGCCAGCTCACGCCAGCGGGAAATCTGTTGGAATACAAGATAAATGGCTTCCTTGCGTGTATTATGTCGCTAATACTGGCTGGAGGGCTTCACATTTACGGGCTCTTTGATTTGGCCTTCGTGGCTCAAAACTGGGGGAGTTTTGTATGCCTGTTTAATATCTACGGCTTGCTACTGGCATTGGTATTCTACATAAAAGCCCATGTCTCTCCTACTCACCCTGAGGACAGGAAATTTAGTGGTGAGATATATAAATAAAGTATACATGGCTTATGCAGTGTATGGGAATTGCTAATTGTGTCGGTTAGGATCTATATTTTACGATTTCTATATGGGCATAGAATTTAACCCCCGCCTCGGTTCGGATTGGGACATGAAACTCTTCCACAATGGGCGTCCAGGCATGATTGGGTGGTTGATAGTGTAATATTTACCTTTCTCCTACTTTTCACTTCTCCTACTGTTTCTATGTCACTGGACATTGCTGATGATAAATAGTGACATGTGCTTTGCTGCATGGCAATATAAGCAGTACGGATATATCACCAACTCAATGATTATTACTAGCTTCCTTCATGCGGTATACGTCATTGACTTCTTTTGCAATGAAGGCTGGTATGGCTTATCTCTAAACTTGATACAAAAAGAGGAGAAGGTTTAATTTTTATTATGCAGGTACCTAAAGACGCTCGACATGTGCCATGACCACTTCGGGTTTTACTTCTCTTGGGGCATTGCTGCGTGGCTTCCCGTGATGTATACTCTTCAAACACAGTATCTGGCCTCCCACCCAGTCGACCTTTCCAACTGGACCGCAGCGTTGATCTTGACGACCGGAGTGTCAGGATACGTCCTATTTCGTGCGGCAAACCATCAGAAATACATCTCCCGCGCCACGAATGGAAATTGTAAAATATGGGGTAAACCTCCCCAATTTATCCGTGCTAAGTATAAGACCGCGGAAGGGTCCATGCATGAATCCCTCTTGTTATGCTCAGGTAAAGCCCCAATCATTCATAGTATCATATCAAGTCCCTTTCCTGGCTAACAGGTACTTCATAGGCTGGTGGGGGCTTGTTCGTCATGCCAATTACCTCGGTGATTTGATTCTTTCGTACTCTATGTGTGCTTCTTGTGGATTCACGAATTTGCTTCCCTGGACGTATGCAATTTACATGACAATATTGCTTGTCCATCGATGCTATCGCGACGAAGTGAGGTGCTACAATAAGTATGGAAAAGCTTGGAAGGAATACTGTGCAAAGGTTCCGTACCGAATCGTCCCAGGAATTTTCTAGTCGCATCATTCACCTTCTGTTAATGCCTTATGTTTTCTTGATTCCATAAATACTGCATGGGACAACTACGTGTCGTTGTTCACTACACAGAAAGGAAGAGAGGTACTGGGGGAATGTCCGGCAGCTGTGTTCTATTTCATGATAAGATTGATCCTACGGTAGAATAGAACGAATAGACCATGAATATTTCACATATCCTTCCTTTGTACGCGCCACCGAATAACAATGGTGACGCCTCGAAGGTTTTACTTCAAAAGTAATGCACTTCGAGTCGGCAAGGGTTAGGCAGTCCCCTTGATGTCATTTGCAAGGAGAGCTTGCCAAGATGGCCGGGCAAGAATTTCCTTTGCCCACCTATTAGTAAACAAGTTTGTTAGCTAGAAGTTCACCACATATACGCTACGTGAGCTTACCTGGACACTGCAGGTTTGTCGTCAATTGCATGAAATCCAACTTTAGGAAGGAGAGTAAGGTAAGGAAGGTGGTAAAGATCAGCTAGGGTCAACTCCTAGGTAGAGTGTCAGTTGGCCACCATAACTTAGGTAGGTCAGCATGTTCGAACAAGACCACTTACATCGCCTCCAATGTACTTCTGCTTGCTCAGAATTCTTTCATAGCCATCCAGGCAGCTCATGAGGTTAGCTTCAAATATCTTGACTGAGTGTTCATCAGGGCTCAAGCCTTGGTATCTGTTTATCCGTTAGAGTCTTAAAAAATAAATGTAAGTGTATAGACCAGGCTTACGGTTTGAAAAGTTTTTCATAAACGAACGGGGCAGCCGCAGCCTCAAAGGAGCCTGCTTCGAGGTTCAACCCTTGCACATAGAGAGCATTTGCTTTTAGTTCGGTCGGAACTAGTTCAGTGCCCTGGCTTGCGTATTTGGCTATGATGTAGTGGCAAATAGCCCTACTTTCATAGAGAACGAAGCCATCATCATCCTTGAAAATGGGTTAAAAATAGGCTAAGTGTAGAAAGAGGGGCGGGGGGCGCATACAATGCATGGAACGCAACCAAAAGGCTGGATTTTCATATACTCCTCACCCTTATGCTCTCCCTTAGCCAAATCGACAGTGATATACTCAAAAGGGACTTTTAGTTCGTTTAGGACAAGGACCACACGCTGCGTGTTAGTTGAAGGGGAAAACCCATATAATTTGAGAACCATAGTTGTTTAATGTGAAGCAGCTGTAGTTGATCTGCGTAGTCGTGTAGATGAAGAGAATCTTTCGAAGAACTGGATTAAGTACAGCTTTTTATTTCATGTATTGCTCCAAGTAACCACCCACTATTTATATTAGGCACCTCGGGTACTTCAAAGGGCGGGGTCAAAACCTGAAAGAGGGTTATTCTGCCGCTTGTATGCAGAAGAACATACACGTTGATGGCATCGTGTCTGGAATACGAGCCATAAGGTAGCTTGTGGTTAGAGCTACCAAGCAGGCAGCGATATAACTTTGGCAGGCCAAAGGATTTACGCCAAGAGGGGCTCGGCTTCTCGATGGATTTCAGCATAGCCTTGTTAACTGTGATGTCAGAAACTCAGAATACCCCAGTGTATAAAATACGAAGTAACCAAGCAGAGGCAGCAATTGCTCTCAGACCATTTGTCACCAGCGATAGATATCTGCAACCAAATGTCCGTAGCCATAGGGGAAACTATCACCTTGGTATCCCCCTTGGATCCCCACACCGGCGGATAACCCCTGAATATACCCAGGAATTCGACGAGAATATCCTCAGCCTTTGACAATTTAGTCGCGTTATTGGTGAATTTTGATTGCTTCAGCGATAAATAAACCTCAGCCCGTGAATTAAAGTTATCGGGTATTATATTCTCTTTTCCCGGACCCGAGCTAAGAAATTCACGTGATTTGCTGATTCAGCGGATAAACTCTAATTAATTCTGGTTGACAAAAGCTAAAAATTAAACATCTTCATTCTTCAGTGTTCAGCTGTCGATGACAACATAGGTAACTTGTAGGTACTTGATGCTCGATGTACGCCAACTAAGGTGCGATATACTCTATACTATATGCCCTATCGATAGCAATAAGCCGGCTTTAAGGATCAATATACCCCCAAGGTCACCTGCAATCACCCATTTCGATTTGTTGAAATATCCACCACGCATGAAGAAGGCCTTGTCTTCCTGATCGTCTAGACCTGCCATTATGCCTGAGGAGCAAAGCCAATGCGAGGGCCTTGAGTGTCCCATACAACAAATTGGCTCTTCAAGAATACATCACCAAATATGTTTGGTGTACTGCCACCACCACTCGATTGAAGACCACCGAAACACATCGAATTATCGATTTCCTGGAAGTTCATAAACTTACCGGGAACAACAGCATTGTATCCGCCGATGTTGAGGATAAAGTCGGGGAGATTAGCATCACAAGGGAATACCCAGCCGCCTTGCATCTGATCTTGTGTCGCACCTTGGACGTTCTGGTAGTAATCCCCAACAACATCGTCACTGAGGAGCATGAGAGTGGTACCCGTGTCTAAATGGATCAGTATAAATCCTTGAGAGCCCTGCAGGAAGATGCTTACCAGCAATGCCTGAAATAGAACCTCCATTGGCTCTCTTGTGCTGAGCTCCATAGAGCGAATAGGATGAGTTGGAACCTCCTCCAATAGAATAGCCATCCGCAGTGAATCCCCACCATCCGTTGCTATTGTCTACCTGGGTATAGGCGATCTCTCCAGTATGTTTCGAATCATCGATATACCCAAAGTCATACGTTCCCGGTTCGCCATGCTTGAGGGTGCATGTGAACAGAGGTTGCTCAAGCTGGCTCAAGACATTATCAAAGAAGGTCTTTTGAGGCTGCGGTTGGACTGATAAGGCCGTTAGCATTCTCATGACCGCCAAATACACAGGGCATGAATCTTACCGGTGTTAAGGACGCTGAAGGACAGTCCCATCAAGCCATCAGTGGCTTTGTCCTTGACAAACTGGCTGCTCACTTCTTTCGCGGACTCGACGGCCTGGGAGGAAGTGGTAACGCCTCCGACTGTGACTGTGTCGAGGAAAACATCTCCGTGAGCTGAGCTAGAATCGCCATACTTAATCTCCCAGGAATATCCATCGAGACGTTTTGCCCCCGAGCTTGGCTTATAGATGTTATGTCCCTGGCTCTCGTCTTGGGGGGTTTCGGTAGAGAATACCCAACTACATTATGTTAGTCAAGAAATAATTACCACTTAGGTATCTGGGGATCAAGCAGCTAGATACTTACAGATCAGCTGAACCGGTGTCAAGGTCAAGGTTCAATGTACTCCCCCCGACTGTGACCTGGGTCACGTATTGTTCATCATTTTGGGTTGGGGTGGTAGGCACACTTCCCTTGGCGGCATCACTCACAGCTTTGGGGATCTTCATGCCGAACTTGTGCAAGGCACGAGCATAAGCCGCAGCAGGATGGTGTTTCGCCTTCTTGGGAATTCCAACCTGGGGAGCGCTGAACCGTGCCTTTCCTTTCGTGGGTGCAGCTACGGTCAGGGCAGAAAATACTGCCAGGGCAGCACCAAGTTGGGTGATTAGGACCATAGTGAAATAATTCACAGTCTCTAAATGGGCTTGATTGTGAAAGTAGGGGGGGAATTAGCAAGGCTAGCTGCTGGATTCAAATGGGTAAAGAGCTGATTGAGATGGATTTAGAGAACAGGCAGTTGCTCTTATTTATACCCGTGTTGCAGTATTACGGGACATTGCTAAATATTCCCCGAATAACCAGAAAGGCCCCTCTTCGCCCAAGGGGCTCTCTGACGCGTATTCCTCCGCCCATATCCTGCAACAAATTCCCACATGAGAAAAGTAATCCATATTTTCAACCATGACGCGGACTTGCATCAATAGCATTTCAAAAGGCGAACTTTGCCATTCTTTCGATAAGCGGGCCGCTTGAGGTCCTCTATCACGAGAGCTCGTGCATGGAAACGACAGAACACCCTTCGAGATAAGCTCAGCCAAGGCAATACAAGCCTTGCTAAGCCTTCTCAAGCTTTGATCTACGGATACAAGGTCCCGTCAAAAGCGCATTGTGCTAACTATCTGCAAGTAAAACTGTTCCAGAAACATATTACCGATAGCGTGTTTGGGGTGCATAGTCCGGGGGGACGACAGGGGATTACGTAGCAGCGCAGAGTTACATGAAACCCCTAGTCAACTGAGCGACAGAGACGAGATGAAGAGGACTATTTTCACCCGAATTGCATCAGGGGTACAATAATTATTCGGGTCAACAAAGGGTATTGTCGGCGAGGAGAGCATCACAGAAGTTGTCTTTTGCCGGTTAGTATGATATTGGCAAGGATGCAATTGACACATGAGTCGGTGCACGCTTTATTTCGCCGTTTGATACGTAAGGTGTAGGTTTTTGAGATGCCGGGACTAAAACTTATAGTACGGAGAATACCTGGTACAGGGGAGGAAGAGACGCCGGTTACGGGTACGCAGCACATCATGAGAGAGACCAGGTGTTTCGCTTCAGAATGAGAAAACCGTGCAGGGATAGTGTTTAGCTGCTCCACATACACCTAGACATCGTGTATCCAATACTGAAGAAACAAGCTTTCCTCCTCGAGGCTTGACCTGGATTGTTCAACCCAGTCTTGCTATTTATACTCTGTTGGCTCACCTCGAGCCGGGCGAGTGATACAAGTATACTTCCTCTTTCTTTCACCAGGCTGTATGCCTCGTTAAATGACTATTGTGATTGGAGGTTGCTTTATTTCCCCAAATGTCATGGCGGGCAAGTTCCAGCGGCTTTGGTTTGTGAAGCACTTCCAAAATTATCGACAGGGGAAATGAGCGACTAGAGAGCAAGTGGCTGCAACTCCGAACCGTTTCCCCACCCGGACAGATGGGATCAGCATTCACTGACAATTCCCGTCAGCTCCGAGGAGGTGTTGCGAGAACACGGAGTATATGCCTCCTTTTGTTTAACGGATAGACCTCTCTCGCAGAAGTCATGGACACAGAAGGCCGCAGGGTGAGAATTAATTGTGCGATTAACGGTCACGCAGTGCAGGAAAAGGGGTGATGAAAATGGCGTATGTAGATCAGCGCTGCTTTCTGGTCACACACTAAAGTAATCAATTTAACGGTGATGACTGTCTAGAGTCGTCTGCTTGACCACGCCTTGAGATACTTGTAAGGATGATATTTCTAGATACTTTTGTGTTGCTATCGAGTTGCTCCGTAAACCCGGTAAAAAATCCCGGTAACTAAAAAATCCCGGGGATATTCTATATCTATGCCTGTGGTGCAGTTGAGGACTCGATGCTAGTGTGTTAAATCGAGTGGAAAAACTACGACTAGCTACATGTTTCTTAAACGCAGTCCTAGAGAGCTTTCACGTCTTGCACGTCGCCAGCCAACATGCACATGTGTAGGTTGACAAACGCGGCCTGCTGGCCTGGAAGGACGAAGAAGGGGATAAAGGTTACCACGCGCCGGAGATAACAAAGACGGCTCTTTGCTCCATAAGTTAATGGCAAGTCTGGCAGGCGGATTGATGGTGCTCGTTTTGGTTTATCATCTTTCTTTCTAGCTGTTAATCAAAGCTTATATCATTGGCTACATTCTAAGTAATCTTTTTCATTAGATAACTTAGTACAGAGCGCTCTCCTGACAAAAGGGTATACATATGTATGTGTCCCAACAGAGAACGCCCTACTTAACTATAGAGAGCTCATCCATCAGTAGGAAAACTCCTGCCCAACAAGCTTCTCGCTCAGCCGCCAGAGTCTTTCTGCTTCGAAGCTGCTGGTGGCCCACGGCTTGACTGTGTCAACTAGAGGGTCCGCAACATGGCAATCGATCAGATAAGCCCCATTGTTGGCTGCCCAAACGTCAGTATATTCTTTTATAGTATGGCATAGCCACGAGAGCTGGTTGTCCAAATAAAAAGTAAACTTACCCTTGAGACTCGGATCAAAGGCCGCATAGATATGGGTGGCAGCACCTCTTTCCAGCGGCTTCATTTTGAATTCTCCCCAACCTTCGGCATTACCTAGGGTCTTATCCGCGTTTCCTATTGCAGTATCGTGTTAACCATACATGTTCTGAATAAAAGTAGATGTGTATCCCTGGAAAGAAAGAGAGACACACGAAGCCCACCAAACTCAGTATTCCAGTCCAAGTGGCTCCCCAGATTGGTCCAGATGACCCCCGGGTGAAGACTGAAAGCCTGTAGTTTATACTTCATGCCGAGCTTCTGTGCTAATGAGATTGTAAATAGCATATTGGCGGTCTTGCTCTGTCCATAGGCATACCACTTGTTGTATGTCTTCCCTTGCTATATTAATGCTCCCTGGTTAGTAATTTGTTCTCCAAGTGTACTGCACCTGATATTGGCCAACACATACGTCAAAATTGTAATCATCGAACCGGATCGGGTTTAATCGATGGCCATCGCTACTAACAACCACGATCCGTGGTTCCTTAGCAGCCACGAGCTTCTTCATAATCAGATTGGTAAACAGGAACGGGCCCAGGTGGTTGGTGGCCAGATGGGACTCGAAGCCGTCCGGCGAGAGCTGGTATTCCACAGCCATGATTCCCGCGTTGTTGATGAGCACATCGATGACAGGGAGATCATCCCATCCGTTAAGTTCGGTGGCTGCAGCACGTACGCATTGCAGGGAGGCCAAGTCAATTTGTAAAGTGCGCACCTTCACTGTAGGATGGGCGGCGGTGATTTCTGCGGCCATCTGGGCTAATTTTTCGGCATTGCGCGAGGCTAAGATCAAACACTTCGGGTTGGCTGCAGCGATTGATTGTACGAAAAAGCCGCCGAGCGACTTCGCAGAGACTCCTGTGGTCAGAACGACTTTGCCCTTGATAAGACTTGCATAGTCGAAGACAAGGTCGTCTGTCGTGGTGTCGGTGTTGTATAGGCCTAGCATGTTGGCTGTAATTGCAAGTTACGATGAAATGTAGGTAACTGATGAATCTGAACATAGAACGAAGCCGTTAGAGGCTGCTCGATTATTTATACTGAAAGGAGGCATGTTTCTTGTGTATTCTGCTCTGGGGTTTTATTATTTGGAAGCTCGGTGTTGGAGGTAATGTTATCTCCATCTCTCTCGTCGTTATTCCACGATCTCTCATAACTAGAACGAAACCCCTGGATCCTTCCTGCTCGGTCCGAAAGTCCCCAATGCAAGTAACCTGGACATCCCGGAGTTAGCGGAGTATATTTTTAAAGCCATTAGATATATACCTAGGTAAGCTCTGTAATTTCTTATATCCTATTCCCATTAAGCAGTATGGAAGGTGCAAAGCTAAACGAGTAGCTAATAACTGAGGTATCAAGGACGAATAGTGAGTTAGCTAGTTAGTATGCGTATCCAACAAAATGGGGAAGGATGGTCGTGAGGCTGATGCTCACAAGTCCCGCATGGACAGCAAAACCAATGGTCAGATATGTCGCATTGACAATAGGGATCGCTAGTTATCTTATGATGGTCGTTGGATGGATGAGTGCTTTTTGATGGACACGCTATGCGCAGCGTCTTTAAAGATACGCGTTACATGGGAAGTCGCTGCAAGAATCTCGATGTGTGCTTTAGGTATGTAAGGTACTAGGTTCTGAGGCTGAGCAGTGCTGACTAACAACAACAATCTGCTTATCTAATCTGTCATAAACATTGGACGAACTCCACGTGACAAATGACGTAATAAGCTGATCACTTCCCTGTCAGGGCTGAAGATGACTAAGCCACCCTGCGCCACGAGCTTAGCCACTTTCAGCGTCGCGGCGGAAGGAACAAGGAGAAGAACAAGAAGAAGCAAACAGCCTGATCCGTGTTTGTGCTCGAATTGCAGAGAACAAACACATTGCTACTTCGCCTGTTCTTCGGCTGCAGACATTCTCTTCGCCCTCCCCCCTTCAGTACAATACACTACCTACTCCGCGCAAAAGTAGCATTTCCTTGAGCTCCCGACGCTGCCGAACCACCACGAACAACCATACTTGGCGGGGTTGAGATGAGTTTCAAGGGCCTTCAGAAGGGCTTCGCCAGAGCTCCCCAGACCTTTAAACAGAAATTCAACCTAGGAGAGAACACAAAGGATCCCGTTTACATCGATGCGGAGAGAAGATTCCAGGAGTTGGAGAAAGAGACGAAGAAGCTGCATTCTGAATCGAAAAAGTACTTTGAAGCCATAAATGGTATACCTCGCTTTACTCATGATTATCCCCTACCCTCCACTTGGCGCAGAATGACTCTAACTGCTATTACTGCAAATAGGCATGCTAAATCACCAGATTGAATTCTCAAAAGCGGTCGCAGAGCTATACAAACCTATATCCGGCAGAGTATCAGACCCTGATGCTGCAAAGCCGGAGGGAAATCCGGAAGGTATCCAAGCATGCGAAGAATACGAAACGATTGTGCGCTCCTTACAGGAGACATTGCAGCCTGAATTAGAGCTGATAGAGTCTCGTATCATCAGCCCTGCGGACCAGCTACTGGAAATTATCAAGGTCATCCAAAAGGTCGCTGTCAAGCGTGAACACAAACAACTGGATTATGACCGACACCGCGCATCTCTGAAGAGACTACAAGATAAGAAGGAAAAGTCGCTCAAAGATGAAAAAGCGATGTATAAGGCTGAGAACGATGTGGAAGCGGCAACACAAGAATTTAATTATTATAATGACCTGCTGAAGGATGAATTGCCGAAGCTGTTCAAGCTTGAAGCGGAGTTCATTCAGCCGCTTTTCCAGTCCTTTTATTACATGCAGCTGAACGTATTTTATACCCTACATGATAAAATGCAAGGGTTGAATATTGGATACTTCGACTTAACGTCAGATGTCGAAGAGGCATATGAACGGAAACGCGGGGATGTAAAGGAGCGTACAGAAGCCCTGAGCATCGTTCACTTCAAAACGACAGCCGGCCGCCGCCCTGGCTCAAAGTTTACACCAAAGGATAAGCTTGCAGCCGAATCAAAATACCCCTCTCGACGAACAACCGATGCTTCATCCGATCCTAACCCTCCGCCTCCCTACTCCGCCCATACCTCTTCCACCCTGATCGGGCGTGCCAACAGCACAAGCCCTGCATCCCTCGCGGCCGCTGCAAAGTCAAAACCAGCTCCCCCGCCCCCGAAACCCAAACCGGCGAAGTTTAGCGCTGCGCCGGTTGAGACTGCAACTGCTCTTTATGACTACGAGGCCCAGGCTGTGGGTGATCTGAGCTTTACCACTGGCGATATCATCGAGATCACTCAACGAACAACTAATACTAATGAGTGGTGGACTGGAAAAGTAGATGGAAAGTCGGGACAATTTCCAGGTAAGCATTCTTTGAGAAGTTCAATCCTTACTGGCGAATATTACAATTACTAACCGTGGTTCTATGAGCAGCAAATTATGTTAAGTTAAATGCGTAAACAAGCACTTGCACTCTGATATCTATAAACTAGAGCGTTCTCCACGTCTACTATCTGCTCCTATGCACTGCCATTCCTCTCCCCCATCCGCACACCCAGTACACCATATAACTCCTACCAAACACGGAGACCCAAAATACCCCAATACACAAGGCCCCTTTAACACTGGGTACATACCGCCTCGTTCACCATATACAAAGCACTCTCCAGCCGCTCTACCTCACTCGCTACATCTCTGTCACCAGCCGATCAAGAGCTTTATTGACCCCTATATGTCCCCTTCAACTCATCACGACCTTACCTCCAACCTACCTATCTATGTTTATTGCTATTTTTAGGCGTTGTGTACTTAGATAGCGTGCCACATATCATCCCCGACCTCCAATTACCTATCATTGCTCTTCTTTTTATTGCAGAGGTGATCGCTATAATCTTGCTTCTCTTTTCGACAAGTAAAAGAATGCCACCAAGGGGGCTTATCTTATCACCACGTGATAGAGCCAGCGGGGCCCGCCTGAGTCATACAACCAAAAAGGTACAGGAAGCATTCCAAGGTTTTATATTTCCCTCCAGTCCAGTCATATAAGTTGACAATTCTTCCTTTTAATCGACCATTACCGTCAATTGACATTCGTCTGATAGTAAATTCTGCTCAATTGCTTTCAATATCCCCTCCTATTCAGCATGGCTCCAACAGTGCTTCACCTTCGTGCCGAGGACAAGCCCCTCGAGCATAGGTACGTGAATCCGCCTTGTGTAGCTACACAGCTCATCTATGCCATCATGGGATAGTTTACCTAGAATATATACTTTTTAACATCTCAATTCCTCCTACGGGTTGCCTGCTACTTTATGTCTACGCCTCTAACAACTATGCTATAGATCAGCTCTCACCCCCTCCACGACCAAAGCTCTCATTGCTGCCGGCTACAAAGTCAACGTCGAGCGTTCTCCTACATCTGCCATTCGTAAGCGAATTTTCGATGACTCCGAGTTTGAGAAAGCTGGCGCTACTCTTGTACCAGAAGGTAGCTGGGTTGATATCCCCTCCGACCACCTTGTCATTGGATTGAAGGAGCTTGATGAGACCAAGGATTTTCCCCTCAAGCACTCACACGTTACCTTTGCACACTGCTTCAAGAACCAAGGCGGTTGGGAGAAGGCTCTTGGACGATGGAGCAGGGGTGGCGGTGTGTTGTATGATTTGGAATTTTTGCAGGTATGTATTTTATACGTATGGCGGTGAGTATCTATAAATGTGATGCTGACTCATGGAATGCAGGACGATAAGGGTCGAAGAGTTGCGGCTTTCGGTAAGCTATCTGGGCCCTCTATACTATCTTCTGCCCGTAACTAATGATCTATTAGGCTATCATGCTGGTTTTGCTGGAGCTGCTCTCGCCATCAAGACTTGGGCTTGGCAGCTAGAGCATCCTGACGGTACTCCACTCCCAGGAGTTGATGAGTTTACCGATGGGAAGGGATACTATGCTAGCGAAGAAGAGATGCTGGAGCAAATTCGTGGTGATGTCGCCAGAGGTGAGAAGATTGCTGGTCGAAGACCACAGATTCTAATCATTGGTGCTCTTGGACGCTGTGGAAGGTACGTTCATCTCCCCCAAGGGAGTTCTTAGAGTATTGAAGGCTGATATTTGTGCGTTAGGGGTGCCGTTGATGCTTGCGTCAAGTCTGGATGCGAAGATCTCCTTCGATGGGACATGGCTGAGACTGCGAAGGGCGGACCCTTTACTGAGATTGTTGAAGCTGATATGTGAGTTTACTTCATCACCCCCTTCCCAGCTTTGTATTATATCTTTCTAACTTGCATAGCTTCATCAACTGCATTTATCTTAGCGAGAAGATTGCGCCATTTGTTGATATGAACAGCCTTAAAGCTTCAAACCGCAGACTGTCTGTTGTTTGCGACGTTGTAAGTATTTTCGAACTCCGACCTTTTACGAAATCCAAGTGTCTTACAATTTTCTTCACCACACAGAGCTGCGATACCTCCAACCCAAACAACCCAATTGTAAGTAACTGGCTCCCCAGCCCTGTTTTGGGAACTTCAACTAACTCATTATAGCCGATCTACAACGTCAACACCGTATGTATCTTCAATCACAGAGAATCTGTCAATTCAACTAACCCAGCTTTAGACATTTGATAAGCCTACTATTACCTTGAGCTTATCCAACCCGCCTCTCAGCGTGATTTGTATGTTTCACTCTCCCTACCCTCAGTTTGATGGACAACTTAATCTAACTTGGGATATAGCAATCGATCACCTCCCCAGTCTTCTTCCAGCTGAATCGTCCGATGCATTCTCCAACGATCTGCTTCCCTCCATGCTTGAGATCCAAAACCGAGCTTCTCACCCTGTTTGGCAGCGCGCCGAGAAGCTGTTCAGAGAGAAGGTTTCTACCCTTCCTGCCGACCTACAGAAGGTTGAACAATAATCTACGAAATATGGTTTCCGCTATATTCAGTAATGGCGGTGAAAAGTAGGCATGGTAGACTATTACCTATTTTAAAGGCATAAAAAATATGCATTTAGTCAAATAAAACAGTGTGTAATATGGATTTTCGGTATTTATTTTATTTTTCGGTATTATTTGTTTTTATTTAAATATTTCTTTTAAAGAAAACTCTGCTGTTTTAGAGTGACTGGGGCACTATGAGTAAAGCAGCAAATGCTGCTAAACATGAAGATCCCAAGTTATCCTTCAACCCTCCCAAATGCAAATAAGAAATATAAATTTAAGGTAAATAAAATGAAACAAAACATCAAAGGAAAGATGGAGAAAGTGGGAAGTGCTGCAGAAGGGGACGAGCAAAGTGCTGCCTGACAAAGGGAACTTCTGAAGCGATATGATTCGATGCTCCTTAAAAAAAATTATGTCTTGAAAGTGAAACCGCCGAGAGGTGGGAATCGTAAATGCGCCGTGAACTCCTTCGCTAAGGGGAAAGTTTTTCTTTTCCTTGAGAATGGAAAGGTGCAGGATGGAAAGGCTTGTGCCGGGGAGATATGGTAGGTAACCAGATATTAGCCGCTATCTGAGCCAGAATCCGTAGTTAAACTTCAAATACTCAGCAGGCTCCATTTTGAACCAGGTAGGTTCCGGGTGGGTAGCAAACATTTTCTGAGCAGTCGAGATTTTCGCATCTGGCTGGGCTTTCTTGGAACGTAACACTTTTGGATGAAATTCAGGGGTCTTTCGCCTGAGAGGCTTCATATGCTTCAAACCAAATGATGGGTCGAAGCTGATCAAGACAAGTGCCTTGGTTCCATCATTCATCCCGGCATCAGTTGAATAGACCATGAATCGTTCGTCAGCAGCGGCAACAACCTTTCCGGATTTTGGAGTAGGACTCAAAAGCTTCAGTAGCTCTAGTGGTGCATCATTCGGAGGCCACATCTTTATTCCACAAGATTGATATCCTTCTTCATTTTTGGAGGTTGAATAGCCACTGATGTCTATGACGCTACGAGGGTACATCGTAGCACAAGAGCCTTTATCGTCCATTTCATATTGTTGAAATTGACGTTTTCTCGCTCCAATACGTAGCCTGAGTCTGTCAGGAGGTGTGGTGAATGATTTGACAGGTTGCGGGGGGTCATTAACAAGATCAATAAACGCAGATGCCATGAGATTGTATCCATGGAATTTTGTGTTAGAGAGGGTGAAATCTCGACGGCTGGGAGACTGGGCTTCCTCAGGAGTATATTCGAGATGATAGAATCTCTTGTGTCGCTTCTTAGGAGGCTCATAATTTGGACGGCTGGACGGATCAAGGGTTTTAGCTAACTGGTCGTCCGGAAGAGAGCGAACTGGCAGGTATTTGGGAAGGCCGCTTTTAGGGAGCGAGAACTCCGTTCCATGGGTACCATCGACAAGATCAAAGCAATCGAGGGGCTGACTATAATGAATACGAAAGTTCTCACTTCCACTGTTTTCCCACTCATGTCTGCATTCCACAATGGTCAATTGACGCGTTGTCGGGTCTACCACAAGAGACAGTTTCGTCCAGTTATCGTTAATCGGACCTTCACGGTGCTGTCGTCGCCAAATTCGTTGCCACTTGACCTCGACTGGGTTGCTGAGTGGGAATCGTACACAAATATAGTAGGAAGTCCAGTCAATTTCTTCATCCTCAAAGGAAGTCTGATTGGAAATGGCGTAGAAGTAACCATCCTTAACCTCAAAACACACAGTCGATCCAATCTCAGATCCCACGAAATTTTCGAGCTGGATAGGCTCTAGGGACGTATCTGAGCCCTCCACAAAGCTGAACCCTTCTAAGACCCACTCACGGTGTCCATGCCGCCCACGGCCGGAGTGGGTGCCAAAGTACATAAACGAACGGTTGAGGCGCACGAAAAGGTTCCGAGTAGAGGTTAGAGGACGACAGAATCTGACACGGTAGGGTTTCCTGGCAGTCGAGTAGTCCAAGTTCATGTCTATTGCAAGTAGCCACGACGAGTCCCGCCCGCCAGGCTGGCACACAAGTGCAACCATTCCATCGCAGTAGCACAGTAACTTGTACCTGAGTTTTGAATAAGGTCTTCCATTTGATATAAGGGGATAGGAGTCAAGGATTTCTTTCAGGTCGACAACCTCTTCATATTCGGCTGCTTTTAGAACGTTCAAAGTTCGGATACGCCCGTCACTGATGTAGCATACGACCCCCTGGTTGAAAAGGAATTCATTGCCCAGTGCAAGTAAACTTGCAGAGTATGGCTGAGCACTAGCTATAGCTTCACGTATGTCGTACACCCTTCCGAGTGCTTCACGATTTGAAATCTTCTTCGCCGCAGCAAGCTCACCTTCAACAGTATACGCGATATGAGCCTATACACTAGATTAATATCATTTATAGCACTCTTGAAAAAGGGGAAAGAGGCTGGCCTTAAACCCTCCATACCTTGACGGCTTTTCGAGCTGTAATCTCATCCTTTAGCAAGCGGTAAAGTGTGCGGTTGGCAAGACTTAGGTTAACATAGTCGTTTGGATCAAGATAACCAGCGATTTGATGCCATATATCAAATGGAACTGCATCAAATACTGGTGGCATGGCTCGCTGTCAAATTGGCTTGTCACCGAGAATGAATATCTGAAACAGCAATTCTTAGACCACCCAGCCTTGGACCTGAGTAGGATGGCCTTTGTAATGCGTTTTCACCAGCAAGAGAAGAATATTTATACCAGAGCCATCAGCGAATGAGTGAATGTGGCGGTAGCAGGCCGTAGAAGAAAGGAGAAAAAGCAAGAGGTTGAGGCTGAGGTTGAAGTTTAGCGGACGGAGAAATTCACAAAGTCCTAAAGCGGAAAAGGGCAGAGAGGGAAGCAAAGTGAGGCCAGACTTCACTAACTACCAAGTAACAACAACCACAAAGACCAGCACAGCAGAGTCACAAACAAGCTGGGTATCTAATATTTCTTCTTCGCTTGGAGCTGCTATTTATTGAGTTATTGGAAAAGAAGGTTAGAAGGTATCGTGAGGCTGCTGCTCCTTATTTCAACCACGCTGGCTAACTTGGAGGACAGAGACCTTTCTCTACATCCGGGAACTGGTGGATGGACCGGCTCTAATAAAGAGTTATCAGGTTGGGAAGAGCCCGGCTAGTGCCTTTGTGGGCCGCCACGAGGCTCAAGAGACGAGATCCGTCTCATCCTCCCAACACAGCTGCTTTACGGAGCATGTCGCTAGTTAACGGATCGTGTGGCGGCAGGAACTTGGTGGAGGGCAGACTCAAGCCCAGACACTCGTTGATTGGGTTTGGAAGGGATCAATAATGACCGGAGTCGCTGTGAAACTAGGCAGGGACGAGGAAAAAGCAAAGCAGGTCTGAGACGGGAAGAATGAATCATGGCCAACCATACACCGGCTTGCAGCAAGGAATGAGGCTCAAAGGAGGAGAAGAGCCTCCTTTTAGTGCGTAGGGCCCTACAAAATCACGCCCACTCACGGCCTGATCATCCTTGCACACCAGGTTTGTTGGCGCGAAATACCGAGAGCTAGCCGTGTTTGTCATCCTGCAGGACACCAGAGGCGCCCTCCGGCTTGTCTTCCGCTTTTCGGGGCCAGGGCGGACAGATAAGTCCGTGTTCATGGGTGTCGAGGGGATGCGAACGCCGGCCTCCTCATTTCGAGTCATCCGAACAAATCCGCAAAGAGGACCCCTTTCTGGTAACTAATGATGGAAAACATGCTCGAAGACGACGAAGACTTACTCCCCAAAAACGGTTACACCAGCCCTCCTTGATCCCACAACACCCACCGCGCGATCCAGAGCATTCGTTGCCGTTTGACAGCTAAGCCGAAAAAGGATAAACATAGAAACTGGCAATCACCTGATTGTGGCTGAGCGAAGACGCCCCCAGCGGACGAAGGAAGATGATGTGCTTGCTGACATGGGGGAGTTTTTGGGAAAATGACCCCAGGCAAGGGGAATACTGTCTCAGGCACGTAAGATTCCAACAGAGCCGCATGGCTTTTCGACAAACTCTGGCCAACGATTCGCTCAAAGGTTGGCCAACCGAGCCGCACAGGGACACTAACAGGGCTCGGATGGCGTATTATTGGCCATTTACGCATTCCCAGGCTCCGAACTAGGCTGCAATATTACGCCCCTGTTTCCTGTCAAGGGGATACTCCGCAATCTATTTGATGACAGAACATCTCGCACTGGGTTTCCTCTTGTGGTAGTCAGCTCGTACCCTGGCTAGCATTATCGGTTGTGATTTTCCGCTCTCGGTCCCCGCTCAGGCTCCAGCTCCAGCTCCGGTTCCAAATGTCACTACCGCAGCTGAGGTCACCAAGAAAAAGAGTTGATCCTGGAGTTTTGATTTGAGGCATAGCTCTCCACCATCCAACACTGGATTCGTAAACTTGAGGCTCTGTTAAGTGACAGGTTCAAATTGCGTGGGCTTGTGGCTTCACTGGCAGTTCGTGGCAAAAACTAGTCATTCAAGCGATTTTCTGGCCACCGCTTGAGGCCACATATCTTTGAATCTTGGGTTGGGGATGTCAGGCGGAATGTGCCTCCCTGCCAGGGAGCTCCTGAAGGTTGATTCCGACCGCACTATTCCGTACTGCCAGAGAAACAACTGATAACGCCAACCCAGCAAACACATTCTGTCAAAAAGCTAATAAAATCAAGTGATAGCTAATACAATAATAGAAGCCTTGGCCGCATCCTCAAGGATTTGGACTTTCAACTTCTCGGCATTTTCAACGCATTCTCTCATGATAATTTCATACGCGGCAATATCGCGATACCAGTGCAAGGAGCCATTGCAGCGATTATATCCCATCATTTGAAGGTTATTGGGCTTGGCTTCAGATCGAAAGACCATCTTTGACACCTGCGACTGGAAATTCTGAACTACTCGCTATTTCATGGCGGCATCGCTGGCCAGACTAGGAAAGCAGGTGTTGAAACCACCACGCACCAAAAGTGACGGCACGAAGTAGGCTCTTCCCATGCGTTCGGCGGACTACCGTTATCAAGAGACGTTCTCGACTATTCAATTTCTCCTCTATCAATCCCTTCAAGAGAGAATATATATATCAGGCATTACTGAGCTAAACGGGCATCTTATGGCTAACACGACGGAGTATGTCTACAAATTAATACTGTGCCAGCTAGTGCTTAGCTCTTGCAACTTTCCAGTCTGTGTAGTTATGCTGCGGCTGCACTTAACTATTCTCCAAATCGCTCGTTATGTGAATACCTTGGAAAATAGGTTGGCTTCACAATTTGATCAAAAGCAGAGCTGGTGTAATTTTACTCTTGCAGGATACCATACGACACATGGGGTGATATTATATCTCAGATATAAGCGAAAATTATAGCATTGATGCAGTGATACTACTGAAGACTGGGAGGAGGTGAGTATTCTAGGAGATTCGCTATAATCTCACATTGGAGGGATTGGGGAAATCTAAATCCAATCCTCTCTACAAGCATGGTTGGATAGAGAGGCTCCTGAGTAGATGAGATTGGTTGAGACGGAGACGCAGCTGGTCGGCTGTCCCCGTTCTAACAAACTAGGATGATATGGATTTAATCGTCTACTAAAAGGAGCCAAGTTTTATTATCATGAGAGATTTTTTATCTCTGGAAAACAAGTCTTGTTCAACAAGTCACCGACTCTCACAGCCAGGTATCTTCGAGCGATAAGGGGGAACTCGGGCAGTCGGTATACGAATGCCCGTTCGATCAATGCACTCCTTTTATGGTGGGGGGAACGGCGACCTTTTTGCATGGCAGCGCCGGCGTTCATAGCGAGACTTGGAAGCTTCCCTGACCTGCAGCACAGGCTGGCTACTTGCATATCCGTAACTCCGGCGTACACCTCTGCGAACTCTACGAATCGAGACTTGCACTGCATAAACGGCAAAGAGAGCATCAGCGTTCAAGTAACAATCGTCGTTGATGGCAGCCGGATAACGGTGTTCATAACATATTTGGGCATACTCTTCTGCCAGGTAAGGGATGCATCTCAACTAGATCTTTCTTGAGCGTGTGACCCTCCAGTATTTTCTTCCGGATCCTACCTCCGCTCCATATATCCCAGCATGGTTGGATCTGATCTGCGTGCATACGCGAGGCTGGCCCAGCAAATAGCATGAGCGACAACTTGATATGTCTGCAGGCGGAACTCCCGATGAGATATATCTGCTCTTTGCCATTTCTGCTTAGTCCAGAGTAAGATCTGGTTATTAACAAGCCTTGTTGTTCCTGTGCACAAGCTGGATGTGTAACTCCGCTGGTGGAGAATGAGAGTGCCATCGTCTATGCGCCCTAACTCATCCAACTGTTCATGCGGTATAAAAATTGCGGGCTTTCACTGAAACGAGATCAGATTAAAGACGCCGAATCGCTAACAGTCGCAACAAATAACTAACCTGCAAGTTAGTTGTTATCATAAGGGTGGGGGAATACCCTCAGTTGGAGACGATGTTGTTCCGGCGATGGGTAAACTACCCGAAATATGATGCAGATTCCTTGTCTGGGACCGAGATGTTAAACTCGGCGGCTCGGTCCTCGTTACACACGGTACGAAGAACAAGAAGATTGTTGCTTCATCCGTTACACAGTGACCTCTGACATCCCTCCCAGTTCACCAACCAAGACTCAGTTAAAAGCCAATCGGGTGGCAAACAGGGTGTTATCGCTGTATACTAGCCTGCTATCCAGCTCACCTTGCATGGTACGGCCTAGACTTCAACTTAAGGCCAGATCACTGTCATCCGGTTCTGTATACCTTGGTTATATCTATATAACTCCGTGACAACCTGCCAACCCCGCCAGTTCGACCCAGAAGCCTCCATAGCTACTGGGTCTGCCACTACGGATCCGATAACTATTCCATTTGCACTCCTAGATGGAGCATCACGGGGAATGGCCGGTAAAGCCCGGCGCTGCAGATCTGCCATGGGCATATGAACTTCGATCTTCTGAAGGATTTGCAATTTTTGCGGTGGCAGTTGCAATGTTTGTGGTATGTCCAAGTTATATACACTGATTTGTTGAAAATACATACTTATCGCTCGTCTAGGATATGTTCATATATTCCATGGTATTACCCTATCAATAGGAAGCTTGTTCTCGCATCCCATTAATTAATATTTAGATCGTTCCAATAATTCCCAAAGTACTAGGAAACCTTGGAAATTTACCTACAGACGAAGGTATGGTCATTCTTCAATCTTAACTCCCCCACTAGATTTCACCATTAACAATATATTCTACTTTAGTTCAAACATGGGTTGCCATTCTACTTGCTTCATATGGAGCTACTTTAATCATTGGATCTCGTATGTCACTGACTTCTACTATCTAGTTAACATATGCATTAATAGGGAGATTTAGTTATCTTCGGATATATATCAGACCATTCTAGTCAACGTAAACCGGCTTTTTTAATAGGATTGATATCCATGGCTGGCGCAGTCACGCTATTCATCGTCTCAACCTCACCTCCAGTGCTAGTAATTGCGAGGCTTCTCCAGGGTCTTGCCGCGGGCGGTGTATGGGTGGCTGGACTTGGCCTTATTGCGAATACAGTCAGCAAAAACCGCATTGCGGAGGCGATGGGCCATGCAGCTCTGGGAATGACATGGGGAGGCCTTCTTGGTCCGCTTACTGGAATAATGTGAGTCCAATGCAATGTTCACTATCATTCTGTTCAGGGATTGATAAGTCTGTATAGTTATGATGAATTTGGATACCACGCTTCATTTGCAATTCCATTATCGCTGCTGGGATTAGATATGATCCTACGTTTTGCTATCATCGAAGGTTCATACTTCCCTCTTTATAGATACAAAATGGATAACCTGCTGACCACCCTTCAGGACGTTCGGAAGATTGCCTATCCAGTGGTTATAAAGCATGTCCGGGAGACTCGTCTGAGACAACTCCATGTCTTGCAGATGACGACAATAATGACCAGGCCACTCCTTGCCAATCTCCCTCACGGTTAGATTCCGAGGCTCAACAATTAAAAGCTACTACATCCCAATACCGCTTGCCGCCGATGGTACAGCTTCTTCGAAATCCAAAAATACTAGTTACCCTCCTTGAAATAGCTGTTGCAGCCTCTATCCTGTCCGCCTTCGAAGCGGTATGTACTCTATTTACCCACACCCCTGTTCCCGGTGGCGATATCCGTCTACTAAACTTATACTCCTATTTTAGACCCTGCCAATATTTGTAATACGGCGATTCGGTTGGGGCTCAGCTGGAGCTGGACTGATATTCCTCTCCATAACTGTTCCTAGTACTGCTGGCATTCTCATTGGAAAGCTCGCAGATAAAGTTGGCACGCGTTACTTTTCACCCCTTGCGTTCCTGCTGGCTGGCCCTGCGATCTTCCTTATGCGCTATGTGACGGAACCGAGCATAATGAATATCATCTTACTGGTTTGTCTCCTAGCCTTGGCTGGGTTCTCTGTTGTGATCATAGAAGTAATCACAATGACGGAGGTGTTCCACTCAGTTAGAGATGCCGAGAAAAATACCCCTGGGGCATTTGGCCCACATGGAGCTGTTGCTCAAGCTTATGCAATTCTGAATATATCGTTTGCATGCGGTCAGTTTGCAGGCCCGCTAATTGCGGGGATGCTGAAGGATGGCACAGGCTGGCAGGGTATGACACTTGCTCTCTCCTTGTGCTGTCCTCCCATGGCTCTTTTTGTCGGATTGTTCAATTGGTGGACACAAGTATCTACACCAGCTGTAGACTTGGATGAATAACTATAAAGGCTTAGTTATATGGAAGGCAATGGCGTTATTACGAGAATTGAGGGCATACTTGGGTATATCTACCTCCGGCTCATGAAATGACAACCGAAAACGAGAAACGAGCAATGAGAAATGAAACTCAACCTTTAAACTTTCATTGACCGAATTGTTCAAATCCGGAAGTAAATAGAACGGAGATGCATACTAGAAGAGAGACCGCTGGGCGTATCGAAAAGTGGTATTAGGCGGAAAAACATGTATCGCTAACGCCGCATGACACAATCATACCAACTTCGAGCCCACATCGAGGCACTAATGACCAAATGAGAAGATGGTATGAACAGAAAAGGTGAAATCGACATCAGAAGTATTAGCAAGAAAAGTGCAAAGAATGTACATAACATGGTATAAGCTGGACCAGCAATATTTTAAGACAAGGGAAAATATGCTTGCTAATCAAAAGAAATTTCCTCAAAATCGCGCATTAGAATGCCCATCTGAGCCCGCTTCGCAGCTTCGGCGACAAGATTGACATTCTGTAAGAACTGGGCAGTAGCAGTCCTGCCGCACGTCTCCTGCGGTTGCGCTTGGAGCTGCTGGTCCGATGCTGGCTGGCTTTGCATCTGTGAGCGCATTTCGGCACCTGTTTGAGGATTAGACGGATATAGTCGTATATCTTGTAATGAATTCGTTTGCGAGGACGTAGAGGTAGATTGGCCGTTGAGCGCTGCTGTTTGGGACAAAGTGGTAGCTGATGCTTGCTGATGCAAATGTTGCAAAGGATGGGCGAATTGGCTATTGCCTTGCAGAGTCTGATTTGCCATTGTGAAGGGGCACAGCCGACAAAGTAATTATGCAATGCGTGGGAGGATGGAATAGTTTCCCTTCGAGCAGGACTCTCAATGCTGCTTGTAACGATCGACAGGAGTATGCTCGTTCTCTACGGAGTAACTTCCCTCTGTCAATAAGTACCCCGTAGTTGCCAACACAGGAGAGTTACCAGCCAGCCCAAAAGTGTGGATGAACTGAGGTTCAAGGCGAAGAAGAAGAAGAAGGAAAAGAAGAGGAGAGGAAGATCTAGCAGCAGTCCCGTCAAAAGAGGCGAAGAACAGAAAGTGACAACCTGGAGGCCGAAAGAAAACGATCGACGATCATGCAACGTCGGGACATCTGCGATCGTGCCTCGGCAAGGGGCATGTAAGGACAATACACCAGATGGCGGATAATTTGCGGGATATTCGCCTTTCGACCAATAAAAAAAGGCCACACTTTACCGGATATCGTCGCCATAACCGTACAATACGTATTAAGCTTTATCATCGGGTTATTACGTCATGTGGGGGACCATGACAGTCACGTGTAGATCTTATCTTATCTTGATTAGGTAATCATATGAAGGTTGCTAGAAATTTTGCAGCTTTGACTAACTGCAGCTTTAATACAGGGCTCTTTGATGCATGGATACTTCGTGGCATCGTCGAGTAACTATCAATTATATCACTGAGTAGGGAGGCACAATGGGCCTGGAACCTTTAGAGGATGAGCTCGGGTTTGGGGATTTTTTCAAAGAACCAGAGGGGTTTTTCCCCCCACCAAAGCCACCGACCTTCTCAGAACATCGCATGCTTTGCGGCAATACCCTGAATATTCGACTTGTTGGAAGCCACCCGTTATATGTAAGAATAATTCAGGCCGCATCATTTATTGTTAATAATATGTTATTTGAACAAGCATCTTTTCGACTGACAGTTTTCTTGATCTGGAGGGTTATCTTCTCTGGAACGCAGCAAGAACGATATCAAACTTTTTAGAAGAAAACGCTTCAGAATGGGTTGAAGGTAAAGATATCCTTGAGCTGGGCGCAGGCGCCGGCCTGCCGAGCATTATTTGTGCAATTATGGGGGCCAAAACCGCTGTCGTGACCGATTATCCTGACTGGGACCTTGTCGACAACATGCAAATAAACGCGTCCGCCTGCGAGAAGTTTATTAAGAAACAACCTTCACCTCTTTATGTTGAAGGTTACAAGTGGGGAGACTCTACCGACCGCATATGCAGCTTTCTGGATTTACCCTCAGCTGGGTTTGACGTTTTGATTCTCGCAGACGTCATATACAATCATCCACAGCATCACAGCTTGATTGAGAGTGTAAAAATGACTTTGAAGCGGTCCAAGACGTCGGTAGCATTTGTAGTGTTTACCCCATACCAACCTTGGCTACTAGAAAAGATAGCGGCATTTTTCCCTAAAGCCGAGCAGAGTGGCTTTAAGGTGAACAAGATATTCGAGAAAGTTATGGATAAACTCTTATTTGAGGATGATCCTGGGGTACAAGATGTTAGCTCTTCCTACAAAAATTACTAAGATTGCTAACTATGCACAATAGGACGAGCTACTAAGACGGACAGTTTTTGGATACGAACTTAGATGGAAAGAGGAGGAGCTGGACGGGCAAATACCCCGTTGCTAGTTTTGTGAAATTTTTACCTTGGATATATTGGGCTCATTGAGAAGTGAAAATAGATTGGTGGGAGCTATATATACGTATTACCACAGACCGGTGTAGGTGTCTCGAACGGCGGCTAGAACTGTTCCGCAACCAATCTTTAGAATTCTTGTGATAATGATGCACTGAAATATAAAAGATGATAGGAACTGAACTTTTCTCTTAACTTACTACCGCTATATGATCGTTTAAATATGTAAACTCTATATAAAGCCACTACCACTGGGCATACTTTACGCGAAGTAAGCCAGTGTAAGGACAAAAATATCAATTGGGAAACCGCCAATAACAAGCGCCGGCGCTTACGCCTGCTGACATCAGTGAGCTTATACAAACGGCTCACCAGAAATCCAGCGGTTCATCAAATCAAACGCCACGTCAGGCCGATCTTGCGGAACCTAATGGATAGCAGTTGTTGTTAGTTCCACAAAGTATCGTAAACTTTTTCAGGAGGGTGGTTAAACTCACCATGTGGCCAGCATTGTCCACCGTTACGAAGGCGTATCTAGTAGCAATCGTTGCGCTATCCGTCACACGAATTTTGACTTCTTTCATGCTCCCCACTGTCTCATTCTTCCCTGTCGATGAGAGGACAGATTTCCATGGAATTAGAGGTTTAGAAGACAGCTCAGCTTGTCCTTTCCAGGGAATATCATGCATCCATTTCAGGTTCCCTGCGGTATTGCACGCAAGGTCTAGATTACCCTGATAGTTCATTACGTGAACTTGGTTTGCAAGGAGAAACTCGACTTCTTCGGTTGAAGGTACCATTGAGTCCGAAGTTAGGTCAAAGGCATCTTCGACAGGTTTGGAAGCATACTTGTACTCTTTGACTTCTTTTGGAGGGGAGAGAGCATCCCAAATAAGCTTTGAGTTCAAATAACTCTGAAGGTGAACGCCTTGAACATAACAGATATCGTCAACCTGACAAGGGACGGTAACTACGATTCCTGTAAGTATGTCGTGCATAGCAATATAGGTTGAGTATACATACTGTCGAATCTATTGCGACCTCCTTTGACATCAGACTCTTTGTCGTACATTCCAGTAATGCCCTCATCGCAGACAGATTTGGCCGAGAGACATATTGCTGGATCTGGGTTGCGACGACAAACTTCAGCTAATTTCATACATCTTGGTATGTTCTTTGCCATGATGTCGCATCTGGTTTCGTTGAAGACAGGCTTCTCAACGCCAGGGTTGGTCGTGCAAAGGGTCTCCCAGTAGCCGAAAGCGGTATGCATGTGTGACATGCAACCATTGCCTATTAAGCAGGACTTGAGCTGTACTTGCGGCTCATTGGAGTAAAGTTTGTTCTGTCGCACAATTTGGGCTCCAAGGTACGGAATATAGTGTCCCTATGTGGAGAAAAGTGGCTTAGAATTGCTTTTTGAAAAATGTAGGTGGATACTCACACCATACGATTCTCCCGAAATATGAAATGGAGTATGCAATTTGTTCGGAAAAACCTCAGATACGAATAGCTGAAGGAATCTATGCATGTCCACTGCTGCTAGATATGAGTCGTTCGGAATCTCATGACCTTCATCGCCATAAGAAAAGCCGACACCAACGGGCTGATCAACAAAGAGCATTGATGATTTCTTGCTCCAGCCCCATGGATTGTAGTTCGTGCCATTACCATGCTCATTGACTGAACAAGGGCCTACCTCCTCAAGCATTCCAATCATGCTGGAATAGCCTGGTCCTCCAGTCATCCACAGCGTGAGGGGATCATTTTCAGGATCGCTCTGGCTCTCAAAGTACCAGAAGAAAAGGTGTTTCGGTCCGATATCCAGCCACCCGGTGTACTGGGCGGAGTGAGCATCACAAATTGAGTCATCTTGTCTCTTAATGCGGATGGAATGCTGAGGAGAATGCTTGCTTGTAAAGATCTGGAATCCCGCTTCACTTGTTGCCCTTTCAGACTGGCCAGCCGACAACGGAACCTGGTTTGCGGCCTGGATTGGGCCGAAAAACGACGCGGCTAGGAGAGGAATAAAACACCAAGATGACAGCATATTTCACCCAAATACTGCTTAGAATGGAATATATTTGATTCATTCACCATTCCCGGTGGGGAAACGTGTTTTATAAGGTTGCCTGAATAAAGCACATCACGTGATATAAATCCGAGCGGGGCCCCCAAGGTTATGGAGATCAAGCAATGCCAAGGCTAGGCATCAACTTTCTTACAGGAGATTTTCGCATCAGACATTTTTCCAGAAACACTGTTAGAACCATGAAAAGGGTGGAAGACCTATTGACAGATTTCATAAAGCCGAGAAATGTTTTATTTAAACCTATGGCCTGAGGGGCAAAAGGGGGCATATTTATTATCCTGTCCTTATGCTAGAACACATCAGATTATGAAATGTTTTCTCCGAGCCATAGCCAAACTTCCAAGTCAAAGTTGAGGCCATTAATGAAGCTCAAAGGCAGTAGTCTCTGCTACTGACCATTCGCCATGCCACATTAGGATATACCCAATCTTTGCTTCAGTTGATTCTTTGACACATTTTTAAGGAGTTAGCAATTTCTTTTCTATGAGGAGTAAGTATTTAAACCCTAATTTCGCAAATTCCGCGAAAGTGATGCTGACCAAGACAGTGAATAGTTACGGTTTTTGGTTATGGTGGCCATGCAACCTCTATTATTGTAGGAAACTACCAAGGAAAGTTTCATAGTTTTCGTATCTTCCGAGCACTGAGAATATAAATACCAGACTCCTGCCTGTTTAACAATGTTCAGGACTATCCCTCAGTTATCGCAAGCTGGGCTCTTCTCTCTATTCATCTGCAATAATCATTTATACCTGATATTGTAGACCAAGGCGGCAGTATGCCACTATCATTCAAGAAGACTTACACTTTTCAGCAGCGTAAGGACGAGGCTTTACGCACCTTACAGCACCAGCCGGATCACATTCCAGTAAGTCCAAGCACACTCATACATTACTTATCATTCTTGTACGATGTTCGTTGAGGTAGATTACGATGAGACTGATATCTTTATAGCTTGTCTGTGAAAAAGAAGAGAACTCGGACATTGTGGCCGTCAACCGTTGCAAGCTGCTTGTCCCCAAAGTACTCTTGGTTGGCCAGTTATTACATGTGCTTCGTAGCCGTTTGAAGCTTCCATCGGAAAAGGCCATTTTTATCCTCATTAATGATGAAGTACCGTCCAACTCCTCTCCTTTATCTACGGTCTACGACGTCCATAAGGACGAAGATGGATTTTTGTATATCAAGTCAGTCCTCCACCAATATACGAGTTCACATAGGAGACCTTAGCTCCTGGACACTAACAGCTGCATAGATTCATGGGAGAAAATGCATTTGGATTGTCCAAAGAGAATTAATTACATCCGTGTTTTCTATTTCGAGCAGGGAAATTTCGGGGGGTGAGGAATTCTGAGAGTCTGATTCTTTTATCAACCGCAAAGCTTACTACCGGAAAAGTACATTTACAAAAGTACCAGAAATAGGACCAAAAAAACCATTTTTCTATTAAACCTACTATAATATGTATTAATCAAAATAATTTCTTTATTATTTCCTCCACCACCGTTGGCCTTACTTAGGCAGGCTTGGTATCTCCATATGCTATAACAGTTCTTAAGAGCCTGCTGGGAGCGAGCGTTGACTACTGGTAACAACTAAGTACATTTCGCAAGGTGTAGGCCATCGGGCCCTGAGTCATTGACGTCATCTATAATTCTCCACTTTATTAGAAATAACTAAAGGGTAAGCATAACTTAAAAAGTCGGCTCGGGCCAGCATATAGAATGCTTACATAAGTAAAACAGGATTATAGTAAATCCGATAAATCATGTGATATAGTATTAGTCATCATTTACTGTCCACACAAAATTCGAAAATGATCGAAAAAAAACAGGATGTCATTTCACAACAACAACATGCCATATGTTTATCTTCATGCTTCCCTCTTCACTCAATGGAGCACTCTTGTACAGAGTACTTTGTATTATGATGAGGTAATGTTATTCTCTCAGGAATAAGTAAGAAATGCATACGGGGCTGGAGAAGGGCTCAAAGTAAACAGCAATGTTTACTTTGCTGCCTCCAAATCCTTCGTACAACTAACAACTTCCTGGAAAACGACTGAAAAGATAGCAAAGGTACGTCTGGCAATTGTTTCTTCCACTTTGGCAAGCTCACGCATCACCTCTGGCCTCTATGATGATCCCCATGTACAAAGCATAGTTCAACTGAAGGTCTTCGGATCGCTGAACGAGAAACCCATCACCATCTTTCATCCTATCTGACATGGCCAACACATGAATACATACCTACCCAGTTTCTGCCTTCTGCACATGCGTCGTCGGACTTGCTAACTGGACAGAAGATATAGGCTCATCGTGACATCTTCATGCCGCGTCTTAAAATTATGATCTAAAATGCCTACTCATGCATTGCTGCCCAACCTCCTAAGACCATACCATCCTTGGCCAATCATCAACACTAGTCCTCGGCGACTCGCACAGGCTGACATTCCTCCTTTCCCTGGTAAAAAAAGAAAAGAGCGCGAAGAAAAAGCATCTCAATAAAATGGATGAATTTGATGGCAAGGGGTTTAACAAGGCAAAAATTTCGTATTTTGGAGCACCGTAACGGATAAAAGCATTGGACAACTTCCCCTTCGACTCCCTTTCGACCACGTACCACAAAACTTCATGCTGCTGTACTCTGTAGTTTGCTGTCCCATTCTCATGTGCTGTCAACATGCGCCTTGTTCGCACTTCATGCGGCCCGTATAGACCCTTGCAACCTCCTTAGATTGGCTCCTCGCGCTTCGAGACTAGGATGCAGCCCCAGGGACGGCTTTCGTCCATTCCGTCCATCCGACACCACCACAAGTGGCCGATCCCGTCTCTTCCATACACTATTATTTGTTGTTCTTTTTTTGTTAGAGATTACTGAGATTTATATGGAGTAGGCACATTATTCCTTTGCTCCGCGTGTTACAACTCCACCGACTATCGAGGATCTCTCACGAAAGCCGCTTGGGTGAGGACCTCACGGCTAGCATCCGTTTCAAAAGCAAATGAAATATCCCTCAAAAGCCACTCTTTCACCGCTGTTTTTCCAAGGTTCCCTTGGCGCGAATCGACTGGCTGGGAAGGTCTCGCAGCGGGCAAGTCCTGGACAGCGAGGGTGCCACGTCGAGACGTCGGTGGTGACTTGTCTTCGCGGGCTGCTGCAACAACCCTGGCGCTATCACACCACAATATGCAACCAACAAATAAACCACCCGCATGATGTCTGCGAAGCAAACAACGTGCACCAATCCCCTTGTCTGGATATGCGGGTTCTCTTCCCTCAGGACGCACCCGCCCCGCTTTGTTGTGCTTGTCTTTCGTCCAGATTTGCAGGGTGAGGCGGCCATCCGCTGTGATGTGCGCTGGAAGATACGCTGAAAGGGTAGTTAAAGCCCGATGTCCCCATTTCTCCTCTTAATTCTGTTATTCTTTTCTCTCCCAACCACCACACATTCTTACCCAACTTCAAAACCTTCCAACTTTTTTGGCCACCGGTTATATTCTGTCCGCACTTCTTACCACTTTCTGCAGCCCTATCACCGTGGATAGTGAGTACCAGTTTTCTTGAACGTGGACGACTTCAGACTCAACCCTCTCGCCTACTGGATCAGCGTTACAACCCAAATATTGGCCGCTCCAAAAGAATTACCGGATTATTCTACCTGCCCATTAGGATTCATTGCTTTGTTTTGAACAGACCTGCCCAATTCCAGGGGCTTGAGGATAACTAGTTTTGCTTCTAGCATTACGGCATCGCATGCCAGAACATCAGGTAGTACCCATTGATTTCTATTTTACAACTTTTTATTTTGTGTTTCTGTTTATGCCTTGTTGTTGCTTCTGGTGTGCTGTGCTTTTCTTGCGTGTCTTTTTTTCTATATGGACCTGTACCAATCAAATCATGTATTGCTCTGCGACTATTGCCCACGGAAGCCTCAGACAACGACCAAAGCATGCCACTGCCACCTGGATGGATACCACAAATTATGCCGTTGGCCACCCTATGGAATGCTCACCTGGATGATCACAGCTTGTTTAGCAGCACAGCCTGGCGAACCCGTCAATGGAAGGCTTGTGTTAGTCATATGCATAATTCTGCATTTGGCGCAAATAATGACATTGATTACCAGAAGGAGAATTTATGATGAATGATCTTGACTTAACGCTGAAACTGCCAGCGAGGAGCCACTAGCTATGTGTGATGTTTCCCCAGTTTTCAACCGGATTTTGACCCATGGATTTAACAAAAAATGATGATGCTTCTGTCTCTACTAATCGACCAAGTGCCCTGATTTGCCCGGAGACATGCAATGTTTATGCAATTATATGATGATGCAGTTGAAATGTGTTCGATCGTTTTGATTTTTGATTCCGTTGACGGATTTCCAACTACCTCTGGAACGGATCCCAGCTGTGAATGTTACCACAATGATTAATGAGCCAGCCACGCTCCATGGATGTTTTCCGGATATATCACAAATAATGTTTCAGTGGTCTGCAGTGGATTTTCCATCAGCTGGTTGACAATTAACAACAGCCATCGCCTTCCTGGTCAGTTTACAAACTGTATGAATGGAAGGGAAATGAGAAAAACTAACCTTGATAAATAGGACACCTAAACGGACTTTCTTTTCTTATTCTTTGTTTCATTTATCTTTCTTATACAACTTGATGACTGCCGAATATCACAATACTAACTTGAGCCCACAGTGCTGTTTTTAGAACTATCAAGGATTCATCTCCCAATCACACACATCACAATGGCTTCAAAAGGAAAGGCCAGCATTTCAAAACTGTCAATTCCCAAGAGACACACCCAAGGATCAAGGTCACAATCATATCAAAGCTCTTCAGCCCAAGAGTTTGTGGACATTCCAGCCAGGACACAGGATGATGATTTTTCCCACAACGACAATTTTTCTATCTCTCCTGGCCTTAACGGATCTTGTCAGTTTGACAGCCTGGGCAACTGGGCCATCAGCGACGCCATGTTGACTTGTGCTGATATTAGCACGGCAAGCGAGGCCACTGATGAGTCGTTTGACACCCAATCACTATCAACCACTGATTATGACATGCAAGAATCCCAAATTTTGACTTTCGCCCCGTACTCTCAGCCCCTATTTGCAGGATCTGCAGACCACACTACCTTTTCGGATATCAACCCAATTCAGGATGCGACCACCAGCTGCGAGAGCCCGCAGATGGCATTTAGGAATTCCCATGGGTTCCAAACTGTTGCCGGTGCTATGGGATTTTCTGTTAAGAATGACTCAGGCCACATTGCCAGTGAAAATGGACATGAAAATGAAAAATGCCAGATGGAATTCGACCCAGCTCACCAAGGTATAAAGAACTCTGACACACTGGCTACCACCAGCCCATGGTGCCAGTCAATTAGCGATGATACTTCCGCTGGAAATGTAGTCCACATGTCGAACCTGTACACCCAGATACCAGCCACTCCTCCACTCACCGAGGCCGGTCAAGATATACCCGTTACTTCAGCCTGCTCCCCTTCAAATTTTTCTCCTTACACTGGACATGATGATTCTCCTTTTGTTGATACCGCTTATCTCTCGGGCCAGAACTTCTCCATGAACGGCTTCTACCCTCTTAGCCCACCACTGAGCGCCCGCGACTATAACAGGTACATTGGTTCTTGCATTTCTTTATATATACGCATCGGGGCATGAAAAACTAACGAGTATTTGGAATAAAAGAACTATCAGACCTTCTAAGCCAGCCAAGAGATCCAGCTTATCCACTGAGGCTACCGGTGATATGTCAGAGGTATCCGATGGCGATATGTTTTCTACATCAGTTTTGAGCTCCAGAACCAAAGATGGTACAGAGACCAGGAATCCAAGAGACCACCCATTTTATTCCCTCCCACCTGAGACCGACGGGAAGTATTACTGCCCATTTGCATCCAGGGAAAAGCCTTGCTCTCACGCCCCAACCACTCAAAAGTGTGCTTACCAGTAAGTATATTCCTCCCTTTGCAACCATGTGAGCTTCGGAATATTAAGAGCCGGTATGTAGTAAATATCTGGATTCGCACCTTAAGCCATACAGGTGTAAAGTCCCACAATGTGTGGACGCCCATTTCTCTTCCAATGCTTGTCTATTCCGCCATGAAAGGGAAGCCCATGGTATGCATGGCCATGGAGAAAACCCTCATCTCTGCCACTTCCCAGCTTGTGAACGGTCAATTCCCGGAAACGGCTTCCCCCGCCGTTGGAATCTACATGATCATATGAGGCGTGTCCATGACTACACTTCATCTGACAAGGCCAGCTCTCCTGAAGGATCTCCAGTCACCGGAACTACTGGGAAGAAGAAAGATGCCGCAGTCCGCAAAAGGAAGGGTGGCTCACCGAACAGCCAGACCATGAAGCGAGTTCGCCCTGTTCAATCTCAAACTGCGGCAGCCCTCAAGCTTGCCCAGGCACACAGCGGCCAGCAGCTTCAAAACGCGGAGAGGAGTTATTATGCATGCCTTGCCCAGCTACAGGAAGAACTCAAGGATATCAACCCACAAGACCCCACCCTCCATGAAAAAGCCAATGCCAGGCTGCAGGAACTTCACACTCTTAGCCTCAACTACCGCTATATCCGAGCTGGCCAGCTTGCTAACGAGAGAGCATCCAAGTCATCCTAAACTTCGACAACTTGCTCATATCGTTCTTCATATTACATTCTCCTTTCTTTTGCATTCGTCATTTTAAAAGTGGTTCGCATTTTCCCCTGCCTTCTTCCCCTTTACTTCTCATCTTCCATTTTCTTAGAGGATATTACAACAGCACTTTTTTCAGTTTCTTTCTTTATTTTTCTTTTCATTCCCCGCCCCGCCTTTGCAGCAATTCTTGGATATTATTATGCTCGGGAAACCCAGACCGGGCTTACGATGATATTTTTTTGTCTTCCTTGTTGTTTCAGTCATATTTGCATTTTTCCCTTCCAACTCGTCTAACAGCACAGTTTTTGCATTGTTTATTGGTTTTTTATGGAATTGGCCCTTTGCATTGGTGGTATTGGAATTCTCAGAAGAGGCGCCTGGCGTGTGTAGTAGGTAGACACCACGCTGCGGACAGAAGTTATTGTTATTTAGTTTTACATTTTCATCTTTTCATCTTACATTTTTTTAGGACGAAAATGATCCTACCCTGGATTTGATTTGGTTACTTATTTTTTTGCGAATATTGTTTCGTAAGACGGCGCTTGCCAGGAGAATCAGTGACCTGAGCAAGATAACAAAAAAGAAACGCTTGAGATGCATACTTCTATAACCTTTATCCCCCTTTCCTTTCTTTCTTGATGGTTCAATGATTGTTTCATGCCTCCTATTATTATTCCCCTTATGCATCTCTTTTCACGCCGCAACTATGATTCACGACCGCTATGCTACGAAATTTTCTATAACTTAAATATATTCGAATTTTCAACTATAATTATATGCTCCTGTAATATGTTAGTTGTTTATCATAATACCTAGTCTAGAATTCGGTCATGCCTTCAAACTCAGCATTTAAAAATCTCACAAACGCTTCGCCGACTTCTTCTTCATTCAGCCTGCCTTGGCCCATACCATGGCCATGCCCAGCAAATGCCCTATTCATTCCAACCCACTGTCTTCTTAGTCTTTGTAGGCGTGGGAGCGTTAGAACTCCTCCTGCGCCGGCTAAATCATCTGTAGGGGCAGAAGCAAGAGTCGAAGGAGGTATATAGACAGATGTCTTTGTAGAAGGAATGGGTATCGTTATGCCAGGGGCCTGTGGGTTTGCTAAATAGGTGGAAGAAGATGGTGATCGGTTCTCCAAGGAATATTTGCGTATTGTTGATATTATTTCTGATGTGGTTTTTTCAATCGCGTATAGTGCGGTTGGATCCGTTTTTGGCGGCGCTGCCGTCGCTTGGTGAGGGACTATTTTTGGTCGAGTTGATGTAGGTCGCTGGAGGGAGGTTTTTTTAGCGGAAGTGGCAATGGAGGGTGCATCAGCCGTAGAACTCGTCTCATTAGGCCCAGGGTCAGTTTGAGAGAATAAACCGGAAGCAGGCTTATTTTGGTTCTCTTCTTTCGTTATCTTCTGCCCGGTTATGGCAAACCATATGTCATCAATGGGGGGCGTTGTATCAGCCCAGGGTACAGTAAAAAGCGGTTTATCCCAACGGCTCGCTGTAGAGGGTTCCTCATAACGATATATGAGGTTAGTCAATAGTTCTGGTGGGTATGGTTCCTCATTATCCCCAACCGCGGCACCCGTTGTCGTAGCCTCGTCGCCAGATTCGGCCTGCTGTTCTGCTTCAGGATCGACAGAGGCTGGTTCCGGCTGCTGATCACAGGTTTCCATAATTTCTCGCTTTTTTTTCAGGCGAGCCTCATTCGTGGAGATGCACTGGTCTATTGGAGTTCCTATATGGACCTGTTCGACATGCAAAGATTAGATTAGCGACTCCCGGTAATCGCAAGAAAGAAACAGTCCAGTGTGCGAAAGAAAAGCCATACCACACAACTTGTTGTCCTGGCTTCTTTACTCTCACACCACAGTTGATACCGCCAGCCCTTTATATAATTCATTCCATCCACAATAACAATGCTATCTCTTCCTAGTAACCTTTTCACGCGAGCGTACACCACAGCTCTTGCCTGCTTTTCTGATCTGGCAGTATCGTATACAGTGCGTGGGTGGGCTTCATCGTGTGAAGTGACGATATGGATTTTATATCGAGATTTGGAGGTAGCAGGGAGGGACGATTGCAGGTCTTCGAAGAACGTAGCTAGTTGGCGCGCACGGTAGGTCAGCCCCGAGCAAGGGAAGCCGGTCAACAGAATTAACTGCTCGTACGTTAGAAAGAGAGTAGAGAATATGGAGCATATGGGACTTTTGTACGGGCATGGTGATCTATGATCTGCTTGACGGGGCATGAATTGGTTTGCAAATAACCCCCGCACTCGACTTGGCCGTCCTGCCACAGAAATTCGCTATTTGACGAGAAGATCTAAATAAAATATAATACCAGAAATATAGCATAGCCTGAGGATTACGCCCGTTGCTTGAAGAGAACAGCTGGAATGAATGCATGCATGCCTCTTTTCAATTTTTTTTTTTTTTTTTTTTTTTGATTTAACTAACTCTTCTATCTTCTGTCGTTCAAATTGACTGCTTAGTCATCATCGGCCTCCTCTCTAGGGTGTCCAGCGACGTCAATTGCCGACTTCAAGGGCGACCTTCTTACAGTTGATCACGCCTCACGCCCAATAATCGGCAAAAGCCAGTTTGGGATATCGACCACGTTCTTTGAAATATAGCCCGGGAAACACGAGCTCGACCTTCGGGAAAGTGTTTGCGGCACGCTTTTGGGCAACGCTGTCGACAGTGGCGAGGCAGATCTGTCTTCTCAAGGATGGGTGACGACTCTTGCTTCATAACGTCCGGTTCCATTGTCCGAAAGGCCCTATTATGAAGCATCCCTGCCCTGATTTTGGCGTCGTCATCGATGAGAACTCTCTGAGCTGCCTGCGCCCAGTTAAGAACAGGCTGTTATCCAGAACTCCTTGAAGACCCCAGTCAACCAGGTCAATTAAAACACCTGAAAGATCTTCACCTTGTCAGCTGCGTCATACGAATTGCGGGAGAGTAAGGTGAGATACCTAGGCCAAGGGTGCCTTATTTTTCTAGCTGTGGAGAGATGTTACCGCAGCTTCCTTGAACGCCCCTGGGTTCCGGATGATCTCCTCCGTCATGTTGATGGCTTTGTTCTTGGCCCAGCCATGCACCTTTTCGAAGTTTGTGCAAGCGTGAGTTGCGCTAAAGTCAGCCTCTACCTCATGGAAAGGGCTCTTTTGGTTGAAGGTGATAAGCGTGGGGTCGGCCGAACATGACAGAGCCTGACGGATCATGTCGATGCAGTGATCTACACGAGTTCGATTAGTTAGGTGAACCAGCGGTCGAGTCATCTAACTTACCGGCATGATCAATTCCGGAGATAGTCGCATGGCTATCATCGATGCGGTAGTGCTCCCTATGCACGTATCGGCGCACATAGTCCTATACGCCTATGAGCCTGGGACTCTACAATAAGACCGTGATACACATACCAAGCAGTGGAGCTGATGGAATACTGCCAGCTTAGCCAAGTGCTTTCCGGGACGCGATGGCAACTCGATACTCTCCTTCCCGATAGCCTCGAGCTCTTTTTTATCGACCAGAAGTGGGCCGACTGTCTCATCAACAGTTAGGATATTTTCTGGCTATCATGCCCCGTATCAGCCGGGCGATGACTTACTATCGTATAGAGCTTTCCAGGCCTCATCTAGCTCCTTGCTTGGGACCCCTTTATACAGGTTTATCGTTTGGACGCCCCCATCGAAACGGATTGTCAAATAATCCTGCACACCCCGAGCAGGCGCTAAAATTCGTTATCAGCCAAAGTTGCCTCTATGCGGTTATCATTACACAGCCATTTAACCTACAGTAAACGATGTCGGGATAGCCAATCTTGCACTCTCTTTGTGGGCTGAGTTTCATTCCAGCCCAAAATGCAAGCCCCATCAGGAGTAGAAGACCCCAATATCGTGCATCAAATTTCCACGGCAAAACGCGATGGATGGCATTCATCCTGGTTCCATATTCAGCTCTCTCTGCGGCATCGGCTGAATTTGCAAAAGTGGCTCTTTCTTCTTCTCTAGCTAAGGAAGGCACTAGTCGGGTACACGAGCTAGCCGGAGATGCAGTTCTAGATGGTATCTTGGAATCCTCATTTGGAAGTGCGTCGCTACCGGTTAAGGAACCACTGCTAAAAGAAGGAGTCACTGTGCCTCCCAGACTAGTGCTTGAGGATGGGGATGCCACCCTAGAGCCCTCTGTTACATAGGAAATGTCATCAACTAGGGCATCATCGACAGCTGGGTAGGCCCGAGACATTTTTTCCCTTTCTTCGTATCTATTTTCAATTTTTAGGTGCTGTTGTGTCAAAAAGATAGGGTATACAGAGAAGGAACAGGCAGTATACCTTTTTGGATGGATGAAAGACGTGAGAGAAACTGAATACTTTGGAAAGGAAGCTAGATAGAAGCTGTCTACTTTCTATTTCCCTCAGTACTTCATTCCCAGACAAGACGATGACGACTACGATGAATGTCACGATGAATACCATCTCAAAATCATGATGTTATCTATCCTGGTCTTCCAGCAGCCTGGGCCTGCCTAGTATCCGTCAACACGACTGCCAAATGCGTCACTGATCTTTACGAATGTTATGTTTGCCACATGAATTCCATGGATGATTTCCTCACAAGGTAGCAACTGGACGTGGAAGTGTTTCGCCTTGTCGGCTTTAGGACTGATGTGGCCATTTTAACATACCCTTTGCGCTTCCCTTCACTGTGCCGGTGTATACGCATACAGCCTGAAGTTGGGAAGCTAGAAATCATCGGCGTCAATCTTCAGTTCGTTAGCCAATAGGCATTCTATGTTTTAAGATTTCCACACCCGAGATTTCCCTACAATACCTAGTGCCGCCCCATTGGAACTCTCCTTAACTTTTTTATAGTCGATGACGATATAGGTACCGAGTTCCTGTCGGTGGCTGTACCTTAAATCCGAGTCAATGACGGCATATCGGTTCCTGCCTGCGTTGGTATGCAAGCATGCCATGTTGACAATAAGACTTTATTCCGGTAGCAGATCGACGGAAGGTGCGCTGGAGGGTCTTTTCCCTCAGAAGGCCTAAGTGCCTCCATTAGGATCTACAGAGAACATATACAAGCGTCTGGAGGAAAAATGAAATGGCCATATGCCCCCCATAGAGTACTTGAAGGTCTCAAGCTCAGCAGACTTCAAGAGTGCGCCAACCTTCTGCCACTACGGGATGTTAGTTTCCTGCCACGAAAACAACATTCGCACTTCAGTCTATGACGGTTGCCTCCATCAGGATCTACAGAGAACGAACATCTACGGACATAGTCGAGCGTCTAGACGAAAGGGAAACGGCCCTACGATCCCCGATCAGTACATAAGGCGTCAAGCTTAACAGACTTCAAGGGTGAGCCATCTTCCTACCATTGGTTTTCCGGCACGAAAACAATATTTCACACTGCAGTCTATGACGGCATACTAGCTCCTACCTTGCGATGGCATCATCTTCTTGCCCATTTTGGCGTGGCGACTCTTTTTCTTCTACAGGACACATTTGCCCGACTACGAAGGCACGATGCCACCTTGCTGTCGAATATCACAAAATCTATGATATCATACCCTCTTCCTGCTCGAACTGCGCTCCATCATCTTATGTCAAAACTCTGTTTCAAAAAGACATAAATATCTCGTCCTCGACCTCTTCCTCCTCGAATATTTTTCTTTCCTTTCCCATCACGCTTCCTCATCACAGCCTTCTACTCTCCCATACACACCAGCAACCAACAACCAACAACCAAACACCACGTGTAAGTCACTTCACCTTTCTACGCTGAGCTATAGTTAATGACGAGGTGTAGGCGACACCGACTATGCCAGCTTTCAGTAAATTTGCCGTTGCTACCCTTGGAGGGCTTAGCATGCTGCAGTCAGCCTACGCCATGCCAGTCATGACTGGCAGAAGTGGTAAGTAGTAGTGTAGCAACTATACCCTTATCCCTTTGCTTCTTGAGCTAACCCCTTCTTTAGAAGCGCCCCGGCAGAAGACTCTTCACATAGAGTGCCTGGCCGGAGAATGTTCAGAGGAGGACCTCGCGGCGCTTCGTTCTGCCGCCAAGATGGTCCAACAGGACCCATACGGTGCGGGATGGAGAATCTCCTCCAAGATCGAGCCTGTCAGTGGCGGCAAGGTTCGCCGTGACGAAGGCCTTTCCGAGGCCGAGATCAACACCATCCTCGAGGGGATGGACCATGCCGACGCGGATAGTGTCGCCAAATGTGCCGCAGGCACCTGCTCGGAGGCCGAGCTTCAACTCCTCAAGCAGGAGCTGAACGTGGCCACCATCCCAAACTGGCTCTGGCCGATCATCGGCCGCATACGTAAACTCAAGTTTACGTATGGCATCGAGATTGGCGGCGACCCTGAGCCGGCTCCGAAGCCGACTCCAACTCCAGCCCCGACGAGCTCCCCGCCCCCCAAGAACCCGGGCCCAACCAAGGAGCCTGAGCCCACCCACAAGAGTTTGTAAAAAAAATATATAAAAAGATAAAAAAAATAAAATAAGGCACAGATGCCTGATTGGGGACAATGGAGGAAACCGTTTCGCTATTTGTGCTTAAGTGTATATAATTAAACTCTGCTACTTCTAATTAAATATTGTTGCTACTTCAATTTGAGTTTGAACCTTCTCGTAGATAGTCATAATCATCATAGATGACTATAGGTTATATAGTTACGTACCTACCTAGGTATGTAATACCGATATCAAAGTCCTTAGTTAGTAATCAACAAATGTAGTTAACTAGCTTAACTAAGTCACTAGTAGTTAAACTTGTAGCTAACAGTTTGGAAGGCGAAGTTAAAATTGAATAAACAACAACTAAACATAAACACCAAGCGAAGGTGACAGCGGACAGACAAGACGAATATACAAGACAGCTCTACACTTTTCGAACCTCTTATTTGACAAATTTAACGATTGATACCTGCATAACTGCTCGTCCCTACACGATGAACTGGACCGGAGGCCGTTTGCACCGATCCTCATATAAGATGAAGTCATCGGCCAAACACATTGGGAAACAGCGTGTTGCTCAGGCCAAAACACAAGTATTAGATCGGTATGGAGATGCTGTATCGCCTAAGGTTGCTGCTGTGGTAATAGGCAGAGAAAAAAGCTGCGATGATGGACCCCCTAGCACGATTGGCGTGCTTTGTGCAAGCACCCATAAAGGAAAACGCTCCACATCACCATATATCGAAGGCCTTCGACGAAAACGATGCCGTCACTACCAGATACTGGATTCTCCCTCAGTTGGAGTTGATGAGATGAGGAAGAAGCTACTTGATAAGAAAGACTGGGCCTGCCTTAGCCCATCACGGCCATATCGGCTACCCATAGGGCGCGACCACGACGCAGGTCAAGTTGAAAAAAGGCAGTCCTTATTACATATGAGTAGCCCTAGTCGGTGTGTTCCTCAGCAAGATCTTCCTTCTCTTCCAACTAAAGGGCAGAAGACAAAGACAGTTTACCCATACCCTACTCAGCTACGTTCTGATGATATTGAGGTATGGATTGAGCAAAAAAAAGGAGTCACTCAACCTGAGACTCCCTACACTAGAAAACACACGGTTACCCAGGAATTCATGGAGCCAATGTTGTCTGGTAGTAACCCAAGCGGAGATAGTGCGAATCCTATACATCAGTCAGACGCCAATATCTCGCAGTATACTTCTTATGGTATCCATGAGCAGTACGAATTAGGTAAACGGGCGGAAAACTCTCCAAGCCCAGACCTATCAGGCCTACCCATTCTAGATCGTCGAGGCTCGTTTGCTATAGTTGACGGCCAGACACGATATGTCCCACCATCGCCATGTAAACCCCCGAGTTCGGGGTTTCCAGGAGACAATGGTGGCATGGGACTATCCAGGGATGTAATTGAGCCCTACAATTGGAGAAGAACAGGGCCATACCATTATCAAAGAAATGAAGCCCAAGATGTACGTCCGAAGAGTCTTGAATGGAGCGAAGTAGCAGGCAATGTCACAGAACATTCTTCGAAATATTCGCGGGGCGACAATTCTGCCGTGGTGCAGCAGAGGGAAGCCATTCACAGCATGGAACAGCCTAGGATAGGGTGTTGGGAAACACCCTCTTCTGATCAGGACCCCTTTTGGCCAAACATTTTCCGTCACCGTTGAGCAGTAGGCCGAGATACCGCTACGACTCAATAGTCTCTCCCCAGTTGAATAGGCAATATCGCTGTGTTAACCGAAACAAGAATCAGAAGTACAGTCGCTTAACTAGCCCGAAATCTGGTTCGATTCTTTATCGTAGCCCTCAGCCAAGGGCTTGTTTTTCTGGATCATTTTCAAAACCAAGGTCTTATCACAGCAACTACTCCTCAATCAGTGCGCCCGTTATTGGAAACCATAAGGTCCTCGTATACGGCCAGGCAATAGACACCTCAAAGGAACGTTACCTATAACCATAATGGTCCACAGAAGAGTTTCTTAGGTCTACCATAGAACTAATACTCTAGTAACTATGAGATAGGCGGCCCTAACGAACTTCTATTTTAATAATAAGATATGGTAAATAACGAGTGTATGGTCTCTTTAGAAGACCTGTTTGGATTTAGAGCTTACCGTTGCAAGCATGTAAAAGAACCCAATGCAAGGATGTGTCGTGGTAGCATCAAATGTTAAAAATGTACTCCGTACAGGCCTTAAATGCCTAGATTCTGGCTAAATCGCACTTTCAGCCCACTGAAGCATATGATAGTTGCCAGACGACTTTAATGTTTGACTGTTTTCGCAGTGTTGAGTAGCAGCCGGGCATTCAGATATCAGGCCGCAATTTCAAGATCGGCATCAACCGCCGACAGCTCTCGGCCCAGGCCCCTGGCAACATCCGGAATTAACGATGATCCGACTGAGGATTTAACTAAGAAGACCCACTCCTAACCTTGCAGTAACAGCTCTTTTGCTGGTTTATTAGGCAGACACATACTCCAGAGTTCGGAAGATATTTGATATCGTGCTTATTTGCCCTGTATCAGAGCTTCGACACAACAGTTAACCCGATGGGCGACAGGATTATATCTCTTCTCTCTCTCTCCCTCCTCTCCGTCCTCGCCTCCGTCGTCCTCTCTTCTCCTACTCGGCCGGGTACCAATCCCTTACCTCTTGTGATATGGCATGGCTTGGGAGACAGCTATGAAAATGACGGGATGAAAAGTATTGTGAAGCTTGCAGAAACAACAAACCCGGGCACATATGTCCACCTCATCCGATTCGGCGAGTCTGGCAGCGAGGACCGAGAGGCCACATTCTTTGGCAATGTTACTGCCCAAGTCGACGAGGTTTGCCGGACTATTGCGTCGGATCCCATATTAAGCAATGCCCCTGCTATAAACGCGCTTGGTTTCTCGCAGGGCGGCCAGTTCTTGAGAGCTTACGCCCAGCGCTGCAACAACCCTCCGGTTCACAACTTGGTCACATTTGGCAGCCAGCATAATGGGATTGCGAGCTTCACATTGTGCAAGGATTCTGGCGACTGGTTATGCTGGAGTTTTAACGCCCTGTTGCGCTTTGGAACTTGGTCTAGCATTGCCCAGTCTAGGCTAGTGCCAGCACAGTATTTCAGAGACCCAGAGGAGCTAGATGACTATCTGAAGTACAGCAACTTTTTAGCTGATGTCAACAACGAGAGGGAAGTAAAAAATATGACGTACAGGGAGAACCTGATGATGCTGAACAAGTTTGTGATGTATATGTTCAAAGATGACACTACCGTTGTCCCAAAGGAGAGCGCTTTTTTCGCGGAGGTCAACGCCACGTCAGGAGAACACACGAAGCTGCAGCAACGACCGATTTACAAGGAGGACTGGCTCGGACTGAAAGTACTAGATGAGCAGTCGCGCTTGGAGTTCCTAACAATACCCGGTCGGCATATGCAATTGAGCGAGGCCCTATTGGTGCAGACTTTCCGCAGCTACTTTGGTCCTCTTCAAGAGTCAGCAACTGAAGCGGTCAGAACAGCGGATTTCAAGGTCCAGGAATAGTTAATGTACAACTCAATACAAGTCTAATGTTCTGTCTTTGCAAATGTATTGCTTTATTATCGGTTAGTCTATCAAGCTAGAATGTAAACTCGCGATATTGACAAAAGGTTGTCCTCCGGCTTCAGTTTTTCGGCTTGCTCGACCACACCAAAAAGTGTATCTCGGCTTTTCGGCATCTATGCAAACTTGGCCAAAGGCCGTAAGTGCCGAAATGAATACGATCTATCCCACCCGCTAACTAGTGTTGAGTCAGACCTGCATACTCAGCGAATTCCTCTATAGCATGTCGATACCATCCAACGCAGCAGTTGAATAAAAGACTATCGTCCTTGAAGCAAGGAGAAAGGAGTCCTTTAAAATTCCGAGTCAACAACGAAAGGCGACGTCTCTCACTATGCCGGACACAATTGCCTCGGCCCCAAAGTCGTGGGTTCGCCCAGCTAGAAATGGCGAGAAGAAAGAGTTCCTAGTTTCTATGGATAAATCACTGCTTTCGGTTGCCACGATGAACGAAGAGTTCGACAAAGACTATATATATTGGGCCAAATCTATGCCTGATGAAGCACTACAGACAGCAATCGACTCATCAATGTGTTTCGGCCTATACGAGCGAGCCCAGGGGATTATGGCAGATGATGGGAGTCAAGAAGCATCTCTGGTGCAATTCCCTCATATGAAGCAGATCGGTTTCGCTCGTTTGGTTACAGACAACGTAACATTCTTCTATCTTTCGGATGTGTTTGTCAAGCCCGAATATCAAGGAGGGGGACTAGGCTCATTCTTGGTCCAATGTATCAAGGAGGTGTTGGACGACATGAAACACATGCGACGATTCATTCTGATGACTGGTGACAAGAACACAGGAAAGTACTATGAGAGATTGATGGATGTTACGCTGCTGGGTGAAATTGGGAACGCGTATATCTTGGGCCGCAAGGGACCGGGGAGCTATGTGTAGACGGCGGACATATGTTGATATTAGTCAAATTTCGCGACGAAGTGAAACGCATAGTTAGTCATTTTATGCATGTGGATAGAGACACAGCCTGCGTTCGTTCATAGATTTGGTGCATATCTACAGGGGTTCTTCATCTCCGTGGTCTGCTCAAAGCTTCCGCGGTTACATCTACCTTGCCAGTCCTATGTCATTAGCCAACTTCTTCGGGGTCAAACCGATGCCGCCCGTACCTCTAAGCCTCAAAGATAGCCCATGGAATTTCTGCTCTTGTTTGGCGAATTTGCTTTGACGGTGTTTGATGAAGAAGACGAAAAGCTTACATAATAAACAGTCAGGTGACTCTTCTTGGCTTCAAGCAAGGATTCACGATAATCCTCGGCCAATAGAATCGATATATTCGAATTACATCAGCGTATTACTGATATTTCCCCTTTATCCTCAAAGTATTGGAAGTCACAACCTCAACTCTTTGCAACGCTGAATTGCAGCGAGTCTTCAATTGCGGCTAGCTGCGATCTATAGCATAAACTTGCCCTCAAAGCGTTCTCAGCATGAGCGATGCATTTATTACGGACTTCTTAGGAGAGGGAAACCCGTTGGCAACCAATTGTGGATATGGAATTCTGGGGATGTACCAGCATAATGGCGTCGGTGACGAGGCCGGGATCTTGCAGCATTGGCTCCAATATCCCGGCTATGGAACAATTTCATAAACCAGATGACTTAGTAAATACCAAATACCACGATATCTGGATGATAGTAAGCTGGGCGTTAGTCGTATATCTCGACAAGTCCAAAGATGGCTCACATTATGACTACGCAACACCAACTTCCTGATGGGCTTTGACCAATTACTGTTTGATACCATGCATGTATGCAGGCGCTACTGCATGTGGAAATTTCCGTGCGGATAGGCGCCTAGCTCTAGTAGCGCCCTAGTTATTGGGTATGTTTGGTTTCTTTCCAGCACTTTCTCCCCTCCCAACACAAAACATCAACACGAAATATTTCTTGCCAGAAGACGCGATCTGCTCAACCCAACCCAGACATTCCTCTGCATCTATCATGTCTGCATTGTAATTTTGGGGACCATGAAGCAGTATTACCCGCCCTCTGCCTACTCCAAGCTTGAGTACGTGTTTAATCACATAGTACTCCCTCCTCGCCTTCCAGGAAAGGAGGAAACCTGCGAGGATGAAGTCCGATATGAGCTTCTAGCATTTCTTCAAGACGCGACTCTGTCTCTCAGAGCTGATTCTGATAAAGAGATCAATGCTGTTGGAAGGTCTATCTTCCAGATTCTCGAGATTTGCAAGGCCACCAGCGTGGGTGGTAAATTGGATAAATCCACGCTCCTGTGCCAGTTCCAGGAAATTCTACCGAATATTCCTATCATCCTCCACGTCAAAGAGCAAAATGCTGGGCTAATTATATGGAAAAGCGAACGGTAAGTTTTGCCCCTTGTTGATTGTTGTTCTGTATTTACAGGCCTTTTATATCTAATTATACTGTTACTGTAGCGATGGGGAGGAGATAGTCACCTTTGAGCTTTCGAGGCATCGGCAGTATCAGAAAAGTCCTCTCAGCTGAAGGCCCATTGCAATGGGATTTCCCAGGCGAAGCCGTTGTCATTCATATACCGTGTTTACCCAGCCCTCGTTCAGGGAGTCGCTGTCCAACTTCTTAGAGTGTGCAAGCACCGAATCAATAAAGAGGTTTGCTGCCTCTGTTATGAAAGGTGGCGCAGTTGCATTCGAGAATCGTGATACCACAGATCCAGCTTTAATCACACAGATGCTCATGACTCTGCTAGAAGCAAATGGGTCTCGAATATTCCCTCCACTATTAAGGAAACGTGTGCGTGATGAAGTTTCCTGGGCTCCTGGAGGTGGCAAGCCATGGAGGAGACTGCCGTTTTGGTTAGTCCTCCGAGTGGGAATTGAGCGACATCTACACTTGCAATTTGGTGCTATAAAAGGAAGAGCGTACTATAAGTTCCTTCTTTGCCTCATGTTCTCGGCCATCCTAGGTTCTGGAACTGATTCATTCTCACCTGACCAAATTTCACATCTTACTTCCAAACTAGCAAGACGTTTGGCCAAGTTGGAGGTCCATCGTGAGAAAGCGCTCCATAACGACAAGATGACATACAATCGATTGTTTGACAAATTCGAGCATGTCTTCCAAAACTCTATTAGTGATGCCAGGAACCACATTGCTAATACCTGGAGCAAATATAAAAAAAGTATTCGACGCAGGATCCCACGTCTTCCACTTTATGCGGATGAGCAGTCTCAATATCTTTCTCTAACAAATAGTGAAAAAGAGATAGAGAAGGTATTGTTACAATACAGGGCAGATGGGGCATCGCGTTCAAAGAATACACCATCGAAAGACTTCAGTCCTAAACGTTCGAACGCTTTCAAAACGTTTGCCAATTCTTATAACGCACTTTCGAGGCTAGAGATAGTACGCGACGAAGCCTTACAGTCTTTGGGGTCCTCTACAGAAGAAACATGTATGGAGATTGCGGCAATGATTCAAAAATATTATAAGCTGGCCGCCCCTGCATATGACGGTGATCCAGAACAGAAAAGCATCATGGTCCTAAATATGATGGTTCATTGGATGGAACTTGACATGTGTGCCACCAAGCTTTACCCTTTGCTGCTTGAATATCACCCTGGGATTTCATCGGACTTGCTTGATGTGCTGCAGTTATCAAGTCTCCAAGATTTAATTCGTCTAAATACAGTTCAGGAGTACATAGATACCCGATGCACGCGGTGCCTGTCTCGAATGACTATTTTCGAAGATCCAACCGAAGGATGTTTTGCGGAAAAATATTTTGATTTGTCAGAAGATACCTTTAAGCTTCAAACTCTTCATTCAAAGATTGTATCTCAAGCACGCAAGGACTATGATAGGAAGGTGGTCGAGTGGCAAGAAAAGAGTGAGGAACATGAGGCTCTACAGAGAATGGTAACCCTTTCTTCCTGCACGTATGTTTCCAACCGGTTCGGGGGAGTTGACCACGATGAAAATTGTGAGAAGTGCGACAACCAACGTCGTGCAAACCGCATGACTATCAAAATCCACGAGCATCCACTTCCAGACAATCCCGTCCATGCTAAAGTAGTGGTGTTTGAGCTACAATGCCCGGAAGCGTTCAAGTCCTACCGTAACACAACCTGGCTCATATTCGGTATTGTGGCTTGCCCTCACGAACAACCTCCAGCCTACCCGAAGTTACTGGTATCGGAATATAAGGAGCTCAGCAAATTTTTTACTGGAAGCTCAGGCGGAATCGTTCTTGCATCAACAACAAAGTCGTTGCTTTTTACCCATTACAGGGGAGTTCACTTCCCAGTAAGGCTGGATGACATATGTTTCGACAATAATCTGAGGGTTAAATATTATGATACCGTCAATAATATCTTCCCAAACCGGCAAAGTCGTTTTTTAAGCTTTTCTCACCATCTTCAGATGCCCACCCTTACGAACTCTCCATTTTCGTCCATCACACCTCAAGGCAGCTTGTCTGGCACTTCATCTTATGAGATCATAGCAAGTCAGCCATCTTGCCCTGCGGGGTTAAATACTCATGAATTTCTGGCATACAAGTCTCTGTTCTCTGGTGTGGTCAGACGTTGGCCTACAATCCTTATTGAACTTGGATCTTCAAACCTAAACTTTAGCACCAAGGGCCCTTCTACATTCATTTGCCAACTTTCAATACAGGCAGGACCAAGAGATAAGAAAGATATATTTCGGGTGGTCCACAAGATCTTTCGAGATGAGGTTTTCTGTATCCGACTAATCAAACTACTCGAAGAAAGACTGATTGGGGTCGCATCGAACTGGCGTGAGACCGATTGCATGGAGATGCTAATTACGTTGATACTCCGGCTATGCGTCTTGTGTCCACTTATAGTCCTTGAAAGGACTGTCATCCTACTGAAAATGGTCCAAGATACCCTTTTAAAATGGACCCGGCTGCTGCGTAAGGAAATTTGTGCTGCTCAAGAGCCAAGCGTTATTGGAAACTATTCTGATTTTGCTTTCACTGTCGCGCTGTTACTCAGGAGAACATTTGTGGTTTACCCCGAGAATGTTCCCGGATATACGGGAAACATGACTGAAAGCGATATACGGTGCTTTATAGAGGCTTCGATCTCACTACAAGATCATGCTCCCCCTGACCTGAAATCACTTTCGCATTTTCAATGGCGTGCACTTGTTCGAGACTTGAAAATGGTGTACAGAATGCGTTCTTTACTGCTAAAATCCTTGAAAAACCACCCGGGAAGTCTGGGTGCTGTAATAACAGAGATTTGGGCCCAAAGCACTCTCTCGGTAGGGCAAGTGTCTGATATTCAGCTTCTAGATGGTGACGAATGGGCTCAGCTTGTGATAAACCCTACAAATCAAACAAAAAGTCAGGTTGTACATTTCCATTACCTTGAAGGACATTTACTTGTCGACGGCAAACCCTTAGCAACGCTCCCTGCAAATTATAGAAACGCCGTGGTCCTAGATCGACTATTTGGAAAGCAGAGACTTCAAGTCTATCCTTCATCACTCCATGGAATGTCCTATGTCCTTCCATTCGAAGTTAATCAGCAAAGAATTCATATCGGTTTCCGCGATGGTAAACCCTTTGTTCGAGCCGAGAGTAGGACCACGATTTATGAATTCCTTCCATATGAAATATTTGGAACTAAGAGGAACTTTGACCTCCCTGGTTCCCTAGTTGAAAATTGCATCCACTGGCTTGATTTAAAGTCCGGCACCATCAAAATTAGGAGGAAACCTAACATTTGGCACGATAAGGATAGCAACTGGGAAGTCGATTTCCACAATCGGAAAGCATGGCGTCGCACAGTCGCTTTGGTTGATCCCCATAGCCAGTTATTTCGTCTCGTTGCCAACGTTTTCGACGGATTTGAACATCCTGGATATATCACAATATACCAGCCAGCTTCCAAAAACCTATCCGTGGAGTTACGTCGCCTGGAGCTAGACTTCATCGTCACTAAAAGTGGCCTACTTAGGTGCAAGCAGTTGAACACGTTAATCGATATGAATCAAGATGCAGGCACATGGTATGGGTTGAAAAGTAAGCTGGTGCTCCGCGACGTGGTTGATATCGAGCAGCGTAGCATTCTTGTTCCTATGGGTCCTCTGCACTGTAGCAGAAATGGGATCCACGTTAGTGTTTTTGCAGAAAACTTAGGAGCTTATGGCCGATTCTTCATCAATACATCTCTTGGAAGACTAGATTGTCCAGCTGAACCATGGACTTTATACGCCAAAGCTCAGTTTCATGCATATACCTCTTTCGTTCTACCGGACGAGCTCACAGGCCGTACTGGGACGGAAGAAGCAGTACACTGTCTAAAGTCAGGATACAGCCAGCCTTGGACTACATTGAACCCTGGTCCCCTTGGGACCCTTCAAACAATTGCACTTCTCGCCCCAACTAGGGTGTATTACCCGCCTGGCTCCAAAACCGTTCAACACACTACCTGGAACGAGAATCTAACGCCATGGATTCAACATGAAGTTTTCTCACCTCTGGTTGAACGAATCTGTGAAACAGAGAGGACGTTAAGGCAATTTAGTAGCAAACTAATTGACCAGCCTGCAATTCAATCAGTCAGCAATGATTTTTTGATGAACCGGGCTTATAGGAGGAGAAATACTTACCAACGACCCAATGCGGGCTTTGACGATCTACCAGTTTTGAAAGATGCAATTTACCAACCACGAGATCGATTCCAGGGGGGTCTGAGTCGCTCCAACGTATTTGAAATAAGCAGCTTAGTGAAAAATTGGTCAACAAACACAGGACCCCCTATTGACTTGATTAAAAAGATGGAATCATGGCCTACGATTGGAGGATATTGTACCATTTTCGACAAGGTTCTCTTAAGTGATATGCTTGACGTACAATTCGACGTGTCCTGGGGCTCCATTGTGAATTTCTGCCGCAATTCGGAGCAGACAAATAAATATCACCTTATGACAATGATGGCCCTTATGTCCTTTTCCAACTCCGCCGACATGGAAATCATACGCACTTTGCTACTTTTTGCCACTATTCCAAGTCTAAAATCCCTCATACCACCTAATTGGGTTCATTATAAGGATTTCCGTTATAATCAGCAGCCTACTGTGGTGTATCTGCGAAGATTGATCAGCCATTGTTGCGTTCCATACACTGGGAACGACTGGGGCAATGTAAGGCTGAGCTTGAAGTCAAGAAAGAAGTTTGAAGCTGATGAGAGAGAACATAAGAAACGAGTTGAGGCAGATGCAGTCGCATTTTCAGAGTTTATCTTTGCTCAGTGGCCCTGCCCTGAGCCAAGCACTCAAGGGATGCCTAATATTTCGTTGTTAAATGTCCAGTTAGCCCTGAAGGTCATTCTTCCGGACTGGTCCCGGATATTCCAGAATTCAGAACTTTCTAACTACCTTGCCAAAGTACGAGCGACTTTACTTTCCGGTAGCTTCGGAAAGTATGAGCAGTTCAGCTGTTGCATAAAATCCACAAGTACGGAAATCTTCCACACTGGAACTCGAGGAGAGGATATTCCCACACTTGCCGGAAATCTTTTACGCAAGTCCAGCAGGCCATATACCCTTGAGCCCCGTCCTACGAAAAACACAGCTAATGCCTGTTTGGTCTCTCGCAATGGGGATGTTAGACGTGGATTTACGGGTTCTGGTAATAGAATAAATCTTCATAACAGATTTCCATCGCAAAGCTCAAGTTTCTCACAGATATCCGAATTGGAAGACATTATTGGGAGAATTAAAGATTCCCCTTCATTGGTCAGACAGCAATATGCAGATGATCTAATGGCCAGCCTCAAGGCGTTGAAAAGCGCCAAATGCGTCTCCGACCCAATTAGTAAAACATTTGATGAATCCACTCTCTATACAAACATCGGATCAGCCACGCAAAAGGTTGAATGCCATGCTGAACACGTCAGGTCAGCCCTCAACAAGGACGATTTGCGGTTCCGCTGGCTACATCCCGCAGGCCTATGGCCTTGCATGACAATGGTTACTCTACTTGAGCAACTTCGGTCCACCTTCCAAGGGGAATTTGGGACTGGGATGAAGGAAAGCCTTATCGCACTAGCTGTTGAAATGGTTCACAAACAACGCTTTCTTAGGATTAAGGATGCATTCTTGCGAGGAAAGGATAGGATACTTGAAGATGAGCAAAATTGTATACCCCATTGCAACTGGGACCCTGCGGTTCATCCGGACTGGCTACTATTACAAATTGATGCAGATATTTGTATTCGGCCGAATCAAATTGAAGTTGCACATGCAACAATAGCGCCATCTTCAAAAGCTAATTCTGTTTTGCAGATGAACATGGGCCAAGGTAAGGATCCCTGGACAGGCATTGAGCAGCTTCATTGTTTCATTTCCAAATCAACTCCTGCGTGGCTATAGTTAGCTGTGTGATGGAAATTATAGAACTATTTTACTGACGTTTTGAAACCTAGGAAAAACCTCTTGCATTATACCGATGGTAGCTGCCGTTTTATCAGATACCACAAAGCTTCTACGAGTTATTGTACCTAAGGCATTGCTGCTTCAAACCTCACAGGTACTCCAGGGAAAGCTGGGGGGGCTGGTAGGGCGAGAAATACGGCATGTTCCATTTTCTCGCAGGACACCCACGAGTATAGATATGATCCAAAGCTATCTCAACATTCACAAAGCTGTTATGTCATCTGCCGGTGTTATGGTGGCTCTTCCAGAGCATATGATGTCTTTTCAGCTCAGTGGCCTCCAGAGGCTGGTCGACAACAAGTTACCCGAAGCGAGAAAAATGATCAAAATTAATGATTGGATGCAAGCAGTTTGCCGTGATGTATTAGACGAATGCGATTTTACACTCGCTCCTCGGACACAACTCATATACCCCAGCGGCACACAGAGCACAGTCGATGGCCATCCTCATAGATGGCAAACTGCAGAGAAACTCTTGGAACTTGTCTCGGGTCATATTTGGGGGCTTTGGCAAAAGTACCCTGGAAGTATTGAGGTGATTCAGCGTCCTAAGGGCGGTTTCCCAATCGTTTACTTCCTACGCAAAGATGTAGAGGAAACTCTGATGTCCCTTGTTGTTAGGGACATAATCGATGGTCGAACTTCCATTATTCCTGTTCGGGGCTGTCGTCGTTCTGAACTTGTCGATATCAAAACCTTCATTTCAGAAGCGTCGATATCGCCTAAAGTTGTGAAACGAGTATCGTCTTTATTCCCTGATAACTCGGCTGCAAGGCAGAATATGTATCTGCTGCGTGGGCTTCTAGTTCATCGTATCTTATTACTAACCCTGAAGAAGCGCTGGAATGTTCAATATGGCCTCCACCCTCTGCGAGACCCTATTGCAGTCCCGTTCATTGCAAAGGGTGTTCCATCCGAACAAGCTGAATGGGGGCACCCTGACGTTGCTATACTCTTTACTTGTTTAGCATTCTATCTCGGCGGTTTGGAAATTTCACAGGTACGGCAATGTCTTGATGATCTCCTAAAATCTAGCGACCCGTCAACTATATACGAACAGTGGATTACAAACTCAGAGACGCTCCCTGAAATCCTTCGAGATTGGAACTTGATAAACACCGAGGATGAATCGCAGGTCTGCCAACTTTGGGACCATCTCCGCTACCAGATGCCTCTCATCAACTATTTTTTAAACCAGTTTGTGTTTCCAAAACATGCGAAGCAATTTAAGGTGAAACTACAGGCTTCAGGATGGGACATTCCATTGTCATCAGCCCAGGCCAACCCTGGAACAATGACAACCGGGTTTAGTGGAACAAATGACAACCGTACAATCCTTCCGTTAACAATCAAACAACAGGACCTTGGCTCTCTAGTGCACACAAATGCGGAAGTGTTGACTTTTGTCCTTAGGGCCCGTAACTATGTGGTTGCTAAAGACATTGAAGGGAGACGTTTAACGGAAACGGGACTTCTCACTCTTCTAAGAGATATGGGTCTACGCATATTGATTGATGCAGGCGCCCAAATTCTAGAGATGGATAATCTGAGCCTAGTAAAGGAGTGGCTACGAGTGGACTGGACTGCACCGGCAGCGATGTATTTCGACTCTGAGAACAAGCCGTATATCATATACCGCAACGGATATCGGGTTCCTCTTCTAGCTTCCCCTTATGCTGACAACCTGGAGGGCTGCCTTGTGTATCTCGATGAGGCCCATACCCGAGGCACAGATTTAAAGATCCCAGCGGATGCAGTTGGTGCCCTTACACTTGGCCTAGGGCAAACCAAAGATCACACTGTACAAGGTAAGTTCCTTCAAATGCCCCGTACAAGAAAAACATGTATGCTGACCATACATAGCTGCCATGAGGTTAAGGCAACTCGGGACTACACAGTCGATTACCTTTTTTGCTCCCCCTGAGGTTCATCATAGCATACTCGATTCTCGAAAAATACATCCTTCTATTCCTGTATCAGCTGCTGATGTTGTCTACTGGCTTTTAGTCCAAACCTGCATTGGAATCGAGCAAATCCAGCCCCTATACTTCTCACAAGGGATGGACTTTTGTCGTCGGAGACAAGCAGCGGTGGAAACCCCCAAGTACTTAACTGATCAGATCCAACGGCAGCAATATTGTAAGGCTCTCCAACAAGAGGAAATGCAAACCTTACAAGAGCTTTTCAGGCCAATCGCAAAATTGAAGTCTAAGGCTACCGTGAACGCCTATGCCCCTCACATTGCAACACATGTGAAGGCGCTGGAGCATCGAAAGAAAGGCTTCCAGGATTTTGGGGATGCCGTTCACAGCTCTACTCTCCAGGAAGTTGAACAAGAAAGGGAGGTTGCATATGAAGTTGAAGCCATCCGAGAAGTTCAAAAAGCTCCACGCTTCAAAGCTTTAGCTTTCCCTGGCCTTCACGAGGACATAAAATTATTCTGTCGCGCGGGAACGCTGACATCATATTCATCAGCATACCAGCAAGCGTTCATTGCTTTGAAAAATACCGGAATGGGACAGAAGCACAGTATCAATTCATGTGCTACTTCGTCAAAGCTATTTCTTTCCAGAGAATTCTCGAAAACTATACGGCTACCTGTTGGCGAGTACAACGATAACTACATGGTAAGTAGTTCTAGATTCGTCTCCACGGGAGCAAGTACCTTGATTTTACTGATTAGCTGCTAACATGTCTCCAGCGCCAAGTGAATTGGATATTATGGAATCCTTCTATACAGGCCGCGCTTGTCATTATTCCCGAGGAAGCAGAGATGCTAATCCCATATCACCAGGGAGAAAAACGTCCGCAGACTCACCTGTTAACGTACGCTGCTCCTGTAACTCGTGGAATGCGACACTTCAGTAACTTGGACTTTTACTCTATTCCGCCCCTGCCTACAAATTGGAAAGCACCTTCCTGGCTTACCATTGAGCTCGGGATTTTAGCCGGTCGGGTATACTTTGATTATTCTGAATACGGGCCCATCTGCCAATATCTTGGATGTACAGGCTCGATGACGGAAGTTGCCGCGGACGTGGTGGAAAGTGAAAAGACATCGAAGGAACCAGAAGAGAATATGGACACTGAGAGCGTCATCCAAACCAGCAATCTTAGTTTCACCCCCAAACCTCTCTCTTTCCTTCAGGAGTGGCTAGCTCTGAGGCGAAAAGGCCAGGAATTCAGCAACACACCAATGGGCTATATTTGCCAAGGCAAAATGTTAAACGAAAAAAGCCCATTCTTTTCCTCTGGCCCGGGTATACGAGCGAACATACCAAAGCTCAAAGCTGCTGATAGCAGTTCAGAGAATGGCGATCTCGAAAGCCCTGAGGCGAGTGACTGCGAACCAGAAGATACTGGAGATCAAAAGCGAGGACAGGTCGGTAAGGGAAAAAGCTTTGCGGATAACAGTAGTGAAAGCGAGGAGAGTGATGTCTTCGAAGACGCCGGGAGCAACAGCGAACACCACGATGTCAGCGAGTGAAGTGTAGGTCTGGTTTGGTCGAAGGATAGTTATTGGACAAATGTTGATAGAGAGGGGAAAAATACAGAAGACAAAAAGAGGTACTAGCGATAGATAGCATAAATTTACGAATATCAGTGTCAGAATGCACTCTTCATAACCAGATATTGTTTGGCCGTCATAACTACATGTATTCAGCTACCTGTTGTAATTTGGCCAAAGAGCCCACCCAACCTTTGCCAGCCTAAATAAATAACTTATTTAACTAGTAAGGACCACACCAACCAATTACTCAATTACAACCATCAGGTCAAGGTATTTAATCATTACACAGAAAAGAAATGGCTCAATCGGGAACAGAATTATTCTCAACATCTTGGACCTTACATCGACTATCACCTCTGTATCATGGCCAGGACAGCAACAGCTCGCTCCTGGGTGCGCCAGAGTGTTTCCGCGTCTACGCCAGCCGGCTTCGCGACACGCTCACAGGAAATGTACTTGGTGGGATTGTGCAGACTTCAATACCGTCTACCAGTATAGGTGGACTCGATGACGTCCTCGCTAGAGCTGGCGCGCTCAAGGAATGCAAGTGGACGAATATCCCGACGTGGAGTTACTGGAATGAAGAGCATTCTATACTGGAAGACACGGACCAGGAGGCTTCCTTGACCCTTACTCCAGATCAGTCTGCTGGCATCCTCATCAGCCTACATTATGAGAATGCAACCTATAAGGCTGCCCTTCTGGCTGGTCCGGACGGGTATCATAGCGAAGCGGACGGGACAGAGGGGACTACATTTCTACCGCTGCTGGTGACTCGAATGCCCAACGCGCTAAGACAGTCACTGATATCTTTCTTATCTGAGACTTTTGATACTCGGGTTTCTGTTCTACGGCTTCCATCAAGCTTCTTATGCAGAGCTCTTGAGAGATACCTGGCCACGCTTAACCGGACAGCTACTCGAGCGAGGAGACACACTGCAAATCAGACGACAGCGTCAAGCGTGGAATCACGCGCATTCATAGAGTCAGTCATTAAGGAAGTGCAATTGACGCTCTCATTTCCACCGCCGGTCTCTACGGATCTCAAATCGCTAGATGTACATCTTCCAAGGGAATCTCTTAGCGCTTTCTACGAGCATGGGCTTGGAAAACCTGAAGCTGAAAATGGCAAGAGGAGTAAAGAGGCAGACACTCCTTCGACCCCGTTTTTGAACGCTTTATCGGAATATTTTGATCGTAATCTTGCTATGAAGTTGGATCTAAGAGATTTCATGGGACAGCCTACCTCATCAAAAGGAGACTCCAGACGGACAAATATCAAATTAACCAGAGTCTCGTGTGGCGCGTTCGTGCTTGGTTCAGAAGGCCGAATTAAGTTTCTTGCTAATCCAGGGCGTACCATCCTTCTGGATGACTCTGACGAGGAAGAAGGGGACGGGATTGATGTCGACGAAAGGGAGAAGCGGTTGGTGTGGAAGGCAAATGAAGAGTTATTGCGAGTTTTAATTGTGAGGGCTACGGGGTTGGGAATGGTTGATAATGATAGTTGATTCTTGATCCTGTACAATGCACTCAAAACATGGACTTTACTGTTAATGGCGGTGGATGATATAGGATAACATTCTTGGTTGAGCTACGAATAAGAGGAGTATGGAGTGAAGACAAAACGTGTTATATATTCAACGCTAACACGGGGTATATATAAACTATGACTCTTTTTTTGTAGGCGCTTAGAGGTTTACTGAAACATTTAACAACCATCACTCGTAGTTTACATACTCTGTCTCTGCCAGTTGGAGTGCGTTTTCGACGGTGGGTACGAAGTGGGATATACCGCCGCAGGTATCGATGATGCCACTGTTCTCCATCATTTTGAACACTTCGCTTCCAGGAAGTGGAATGCGGCAGAAAAACACCCGCACACCATGAGAGACGTATTCCTCGACTATTTCGCTGAGCACTTGCACGCCAGATCCGTCAATGCTTGTCACGCCGTGAATGTCAAATATAATATTCTTATTGTGCTCCGGTGCTCTGACGCGAGGCAGAGCAGGGTGTGCCGCATTCGTGCCGTAGAACTCCAGCCGGCGTAGCCTGTTCTTAAGGTCGCCAGTATTGGCGAAGGTAAGAGGCTCAGGAATCTTCACGATTAGCGAGCCAGCAACATACTCGACACGCTCAGGGTGGATTTCAGCGTTCTCAAACCGGTCTCGCGTTCCGTGTACTTTGCCCAAGATTTGGATGCGTGGCTTGGTAGCGTGACGGATTATTTGCAGAAGAGAGAGCCCCAACCCAAGGGCGATGCCGAGATATAGGGAGTAGAAGAAGGTTGAGAAGAAGATAAGTAGCATCAGAGCAAGCTCTGACCAACCACGGATTCTGATAAAGAAGCGAATATCTTCGGGACATTCCTCTATGAGTGTATAAGAAACCACCGAGATTAAAGCAGAGAGAACCGCCGTCTAACCAGGATGTTAGTACACATTACGTAAACGACAGCGGACATGGAATGACATACCGGGAGGTAATAGAAATATGGAAGCAACCATATGACGGATGCTAGGGTGATCAAGGCAACAAATATTCCAGCCATTGGAGTTTTGGCACCGGTTAGGGCACTGAGCTTGCTTCGACCATATCCACCAAAGGCGGGAAGACCTAGGAAGCACCCGCCAACCATATTAGAAACACCTAGAGCGACGAGTTCACGATTGGGGCTATAAGTCATGCCCTCGATGCCGGCTTTAGTGGCAGATCTGATGCCCTTTGCTGCGACGGAGGACTCAAAGAAACCCAGAAGAGAGATGATGAATGAGGTGCTCATGGCATTGCGTATGTTTTCGAGGTTGTGTGCCTGGAAAGGCCACTCAAACCTGAATAGGTTGCTGGTGCCTTTGATGTTTCCAAGAATAACAAGCCCCTTTTTATCCCACTCCAGTGCCCAGGTTAAGACCGCAGATAGCACGACGACGATGAACTGTTCCGGGAAAAAGACAACCCATGAATACCGCGGCTGCAGGTGCTTCTTAAGGACCCTTGAGACAAGTCAGCAATTGGTAATATGCGTAGATAATCGCCAGGAGTAACCAACCTGAAGACCATGATGATCGCAATGGTGCTGAATGAAACGGCGCAGGTAAGACCATGGCTGTAAGTCACATTCTGGATCAGGAACATCAACTTCTCTGCGGAGCTGCCGTATGTACCAAGCAGCACCTCTCTGGCTCGGTCACTCAGCCCCATCTCGGGCACAAGTTGGTCAACCATAATCATGAAGCCGATAGCACTGATAAACCCCCTGAGGAATGGGCGGCTGAGAATGTTATCGACGAAGCCTAGACGGGTGATTCCTCCGATAAGAGTCATGGCACCGCACATGCCTACCACGATACCGGAAATTGCAGCATTACCACGAGGATCATCATCGATGCCTTTGCCGTCCTCAACCGTGCTGCGAACAACGGTGCCCACCAATAGAGAGCCGGCCGCTTCGGGTCCAACGATCAAGAGCGGGCTACTGCCGAAGATGGCGTATATGAACGGATGGAAGATAAACGAGTAGAGGCCGTTGATGGCAGGTATATGGGCAACATTGGATGCCAACGAGAGGCACATGGGGACGTAGACGGAGCAGACCGTCAAGGCCGAGATGAAGTCACCGCGGAGGTAAGACCAGCGGTACTGCGTTATCCAGTTGAAGAACGGCACATAGTATGCGAGGTACCTATACGGCAGACCAGAGTCATATGGTTAGCTCTCTAGCCCATTTAATCAATATCAGGTAGAACATACATCGCTCTGTGGTTCTTCAAGCCATGGGCCTCAGCTAGCTGTTTGGTGGCAGATCTCCCACCGCTGGGAGCAGACGAGATGCCGTCTCTGCCCTGAAGGTATCCTGTTTCCGAGAGCTGGCTGCCCTCCCCGTAGCTCTGGATAGACGCCGGAGTGAAGGTGCCATGGGAGCGGTTGCGGGCATCACCACCGGTCTGCTGCTGGTTGAAAGTATGGGAGTCGAGAAGCCTCGAGCTCGCACTGACTTCGTTGTTCCCTGGAGGGTTATCCATCACCGCGACCTGCTGCTGCAGTATGTTGCTGTACTTGTTTTAATTTTTCTTTTATTCTTTTTTTTGCTGTCCCTCCAGTTACGGCTGTGGTGATTGATATAAGGCAAGCTGTCGGGGCCAGGCGTTGGCCAGGCGCGGGCGTTCACTGGTTAGCTAGAGAGAGCTCGCGGGCAAGCGGACATCCCTGCCCAAACCAACCCTCTGCTCCGTCGCCTCTTATATAAGAAGTAGCACTCCGGTAGCGTCGTAAAAGGTGCACACGCAGACACCAGGCAGGCAAGTGAGCGCCATCGACGTCCATCTCCACCCTCTAGTTGCTCAGATGCAGCCAAGTCTTCGCCTTCTTCGTCCTCTTCGTCTTCGTCCTCGCGTTGTTCAGGCGGCGTTTGCTCGGGAGTCGCTGAAATTTCCTCAAATTCTTACTGGTTGGTGGAGCTGACTAAGGAAGAGCAGCCGCTTTTAGTGAACTTTGGTGCCGCGCTTAAAGCGGCCATTGAGACAGCCCGTTTGAGCGACAGCGACGGTGAGGCTGAAACTGATATTGGTAGGCTTATTGTTGTCTTAGACACTTTGATGGTGGATTGTTTGCAATTGCTAGGCTGTTTATACTAGTATCATTACATGTTTGGTCGATGTAGCGGTAGAAAACAGCATGCTACCACTTTGCACCAAGTGCATGTTCAAACCAGGCCGTATCTTGACATTTTATCATCTACTCCGTACAGCTAGACTTGAAAGCTCAATTAGCTGCAGAAAAGACACAAAGAAGTGAAATCGTCTACCAACTTCGCTCCAGCCACGCGCGAACCTGCCAAAAGGCGATGCTTACATAAGTCCATGCCACGTGACTGTCCCACTATCCGTCAAACAAACGGAAAATGATTTTGCGGATTTGCAAGGATCGAAGAAGAGGAACGAAGGGGATCTTTTTGCACAGAACAAACAAACCGACTCGCACGAGCTGACCAGTCCCTTCGACGCCCTGCTGTCACCCGGAATAGCATCCTTGCGCTAAAGGAAACCGCTGCCAGCCTTTCTCCCGTCGCGAGAGCCGTCATCCCCAAGCCAGTCTCGAGCTCACATCACCTTTTCTTTCCTCTGACACACAAGTTCGACCTGCGCACCAGCGCCTCCCCGCCACGATGTCGCTCACCAACTGTCGCTTCTACGAGGAGAAGTTTCCGGAGATTGATAGCTTTGTCATGGTCACCGTCAAGCAGGTGAATTATATATTTTTGATACCCTTGTTTCTGTGCTGGCCGGAGTGGGGAGGGGGGTGTTGGAGCGGGAAACGATGCTAACGGCTTATCACTGATTAGATTGCGGAGATGGGCGCATATGTCAAGCTTCTCGAGTACGATAACATTGATGGCATGATCCTACTGTCCGAACTGTCCAGACGACGTATCAGAAGTATACAAAAGCTTATCCGAGTCGGACGCAACGAGGTCGTCGTCGTTCTGCGAGTAGACAAGGAGAAAGGTGCGTGGCTGTGTGAACGATGGGCCATACCCGCTACGATATTCGTGCTGATGAGGGGAATCTCCTTGGACTTTCAGGTTATATTGATCTTTCGAAACGTCGAGTGTCGCCCGAGGATGTCGGAAAGTGCGAAGAACGGTATAACAAGAGCAAGTCGGTACATTCGATTATGCGTCACGTTGCCGAGAAGACAAAGACCCCCATCGAAGAGCTCTACCAGCAGATTGGATGGCCCCTGAATAAGAAATACGGACATGCTAACGATGCCTTCAAGCTTTCTATCACGTAAGACGTATCCGAGGATATTGGGACGCTGATGTGTTGCGCTAACACCACGGAATGTGTAGTAACCCTGCCGTATGGGAAGACGTTACCTTCCCGAGCGCCGTTGTCAAGGACGAACTCATCTCGCACATCAACAAGAGGCTTACCCCTCCACCAACCAAAGTCCGTGCCGATATCGAAGTGACCTGCTTTGGATACGACGGCATTGACGCCGTGAAGGACGCCCTCCGTGCTGCCGAAGCCGTCAGCCCACAGGTGAAGGTCAAGCTGGTGGCGCCCCCGCTATACGTCCTGACGAACCACTGCCTAGACAAAACCCAGGGAGTCAAGCTGCTGGAGGAGGCGATTGAGAAGGTCCAGGAGAAGATAAAGTCCACCGGAGGCTCCTGCGTCATCCAGATGGCACCCAAGGCAGTCACTGAGCAAGACGATGCCGACCTGCAAGCTCTTATGGAGAAGAGGGAGCGTGAGAACCAGGAGGTCAGCGGTGACGAGAGTTTCAGCGAGAGCGACGAGGGCGTTGTCGAGTAGAAAATTGTACAGTTTCATCCAACCTGTCTGTCCGCCAGCCTCTTTTCCTTATTTTTTCCTCCCATGCCCTTCTTGTCCTCCTTTCTTTTTCTTCTGTCTGGGTTTACCAGTCTACCGTTTTATTTCCTTTTAGAATATGGACCGTGGGATACAAAAGCAACGATTTGGGCAAGGCATGAATGAATGTGCCCGTCTGGCCTTCTACCAGCGAGCATGTTAAGAAAGCGAACGAGCATTAAATGAACTTGAACTCCTATACTTCGCTATTCATCCATAACTACGGAGTACCCCGAGGCCTCCTCGGAAACGAGCTCCTGGCCAGCATTTGTTTTTTGATAGAAAGCGAGGGAGAGACCCTGTCGGCTTCTCCCCCAGCGCCAATCGTATTGCACTTAGCCAGCACCACCGAGGGCCGAAAAAAACAAAGTATTCACAGGCGAGCAGTCCCTGTTCGCTGTTCGCTGACACCGCCAGCTGCTGCTTGTCCCGTCCCCAGTGGCGACCTCGTAGGCGCAGCGAGCTAGCTACAGTAACTAAGTAGCCAAGTCACTGAGCTATTCTAGCTAAAACATGGGGACCCAGCCCCCTCACGATCAAAACTCCAAGCAAGCCGGGGGTTTGGAGAGAGAAGTGGGAGAGAGCGATCTACTTATTTAACGACCGGCCGCCCGCTTCTTCTGAGTCCTGGTCTCCTTTCAACTTCCGTCAGCTAGAGTCTAGCTAGTCTTCAAGATGGTTCAGTGGGCGCGGCTGTTCAGCGACGAGCCTCGGCGAGGCCGGCACTACCTGCAAGAGACCAGTCGATGTACGTTGCTTATCGCCGCCGTGGATGGTCAATTGAGTCGCTAACATGGTATATTGACTGATATAGTGCTTCCTCGTACTCGCGATCAAGCTATCACGCCTGCTCTGCCAGCAAAGGAGGTGACAAAGGTAGCTCTGCGACTGAAGCATCTGGTTGAGCAGGTCGTCTCCTGCGAGCTCGAGGAGTCTCTCATCACCAAGGCCAACAGCACTGTCATCACCAAGGAGGTTATCCAGACTGCCAGAGAGGCCGGTGGAGAGGAGAACCGCGCCTGTGTCGTCTTCTGTTTGCTTGTCTGCGTGCGATGGTTCAAGATTCAGGCACTGGTAGAGCTCTGGGACTCCGATCTCCATGACCTCCGCGCAGTCGCGTGCGAGATCCTTGCCAAACGAGTGTATGTGCTGCCCCTTTGTGTTACTTCCTTCCTACGGGGAAAATATATATCTAACTATTCTGCTAGGATCGAGGCAGAGGAAGACCAGGACTATCTCATGCTCGAAGTGCTTCTCAAGCGGTACTCGATTCTGCGAGATGGAGAGGCAACTTCGCCTGCAAACGTGATTGAGCGTGCGGTCGACCTCCATGCATTGAGTGTGATCGGATCTGCTGGATACCAGAAGTGCATCAAGTACCTCTGGCAGGGCTGGCTGTGCCAGGACGACCAGGATCCTACCAACTTCATCGAGTACAGAGAGAGGAACAATCCTTCTTACTGGTCCCATTTCAACCCGGACAGACTCAGAGCACCAGTCTATCAGAATGCCGTCCAGGTCTTCTTCTCCATTCTCTACCTTGTCCTTTTCACTATTGTGATCAACACCGTCAACCCAACTGGTGACCTGGACGTGGTAGAATGTATCCTCTATGGCATGACTCTCGGCTTCATCCTCGACGAAGTCACCAAGTTCTGGAAAGTCGGCCGTTTCTACTTTGGATTCTGGAACGCTTTCAATTCCTCCCTTTACACTCTCCTCCTGGTCTCCTTCATCCTCCGAATCGTCGCCTTGACACATTCGAAGGATGTCGACAACGAAACACGCAACTACTACAATCAGCTGAGCTACAACTTCCTTGCCTTCTCGGCCCCAATGTTCTGGGGTAGACTGCTTCTCTACCTGGATACCTACCGCTTCTTCGGCGCCATGCTTGTGGTCCTGAAGGTCATGATGAAGGAGAGTTTGATCTTCTTTGCTCTCTTGGCCGTTGTTATCATTGGCTTCTTGCAAGGATTCGTTGGTATGGACCAGGCTGACCCTGACAATAATATGACTGCCATCATGCTCCTCCAGGGTATGGCCAATACAGTCTTGCAGAACCCTTCATTCGATGAGTTCCAGGGCTTCGCTCCGCCTTTTGGTATCCTACTTTACTACCTATTCACTTTCGTGGTGATGGTTGGTGAGTACCATCTTCCCCTTTCCTAACTCGTATAGTTAATTGAGCTAACCTTTTATGCAGTCCTACTCAACATCTTGATTGCTCTATATAACAGTGCATACGAGGATATCACTGGTAACGCGATCAATGAATACATGGGTCTCTTCGCCCATCGAACCCTCCAATATGTCCGAGCTCCGGATGAGAATGTCTTCATTGCCCGTATGTAGGCCCCATCGCAACTTTTTTGTAGCCTTAAACCTAACCAACTTCCCAGCATTGAACTTGGTCGAAATCTTTTGTCTTATCATTCCTTTCGAATGGTGGATGCCTTCTGACCGCTACGACAAACTCAACAATTATGTCATGGGTATTATCTACTCTCCTCTCCTCCTGATCACCGCATTGCTTGAATCAGCCAATGCTCAACGGATCAGACTCAACCGTCGTCTAGGCGAAGAAGACGACGACACCCAAGAAGAATGGGAAAATGCCGCTGAGTCCGCAGGGTTTGATTTCAAGCGAATTGACGAACATCCCGACGCTGATGCCTGGGATAAAGTTGTTACCAAGACCAAGCCTAATGTTGAGGTTGACCCATGTGTCTTGGAAGTCAGGGAGCTAAAGGAACAAGTCAGACAGCTCACTCAGTTGGTTAATACCTTGATGGAAAGCCAGGGCATTTCCGCCGCACCGGCAAATGAAGAAGGCGAGTCTAGCCAGCCAACGAACGGGAATGCGTAAATGAGCCTTCCCGCTTTTGCTCGTTCATATTAAGTCTTTTTCCTATCGTTTAATTATCCGAGTTTATGCGTTGTCTACGAGTTCGCTATATGTTTGTATATTTCTCCTATCAATAGTCGCCAATTCAATACCTTTAAGTATCTACGAAGTCCTCATAGAAACAAGATAGGGTTCGATCCTTATTGCTCTCGTCTGCTATAATTTTATATGTAGGAAGTTTTAAATGTGACCAATTATGTATCAAGACACTTGCTATTATAAACAGTAAAGCTCTAACTAGTAACTAAGAAAGCAGGAATCGGATGTGCATGCAAATATGTAGATAGTAAGTAATATTGCCAGAAACTTGGGTAAGATTTGGATCATCAGGGTCATTAGTATTACTCTCAGTCGAAAGAGAGAAACAAAATTGAACGCCAGCCACCGACCTTGAAAATGAGGAACGCTCCAAGGAAGAAACAAGAAATAGCAAGACCAGTGGTCAGTCGCTGTACTGAATGTGAGAAAATAATAATAACCTACAAGGATATAGCTGGAGGAAAAAAATGCAACGATGCAATAATCACTGGCCTATATCGCCGGTGAATAGCCCTTCAAAGTCTAACTGACTGATCATGCCGTTGACATGATCTATTTCTTTATTCAAATCCGCAACATTCTGCGCAAGGCTACTGGCCTCGTCGAATTTACGCAATTTGTTGGCGTCGGCAATCATTTCTGACACGAAAAACCTCTGTTCTTCAAGAACGATAAGTCTATCGCGTAGTTCTTTCTCTTCCGCTTCAAGCGCTGAGAGCGCACTGCTGTTATTACTAGCTAGGCTAGTGGTGCTGCCACCCTGGTCAGGGTTTCCGTATTTAATGGCGGCAAGGGAACGGGGTTGGGCAGTGGCCCCATTCACTCGTCTGCCATCTGAAGATGTTGAATCAAAACTAAAATTCCTGCCATGGGGAGTGGCATGTTTCAATATCTTGGGAAGCGTTTTGAGTGGAAGCATATGTAGATGAAGGAAGCTCGTGGCTTGGCGGTATATTGCTTGTTGGAGTTTTGCTTGTGTTGGCGATTCTGTCGGGTGGTCACGAATACGCCTTGCGGCTACATCGTATTGGGCAAAAGAATCAATTAACCGTTTACGGACTTTAGATGCCTCACTCAGTTGAGCCGGTTCTGGAGGATTGTCGGGATCTCTGGTTGTATATATTGTTAGGGAATAGCGACGGATATAGGTATAGGAGGGAAACGAACTGTAGAGCCGCTAAAATCTTGTGAAATCGAGGTAATAACAACCTAATCCCTCGTTCAAATTGCACAAGGTTTTTATAAGCACGAACATCTGGTGGTTCCTTGGTGATATCCTCCATAAAATCCCTTTTGCTAAAGATGGTGGTTTTACAATCTTTGCATAGTCGCACGTCAACATTGATTTTATCCGGAGCCGGCTTTTCTGATAATCGATGGTTGGCTTTTGATGGTCAGTATGTATCACCAATAAAGCGCAGGTAATATAGTCAAACGTACATTTGCTCACATCGAGGCTTATTAAAGAAGAACATCCAGTCGCCGGGTCGCCACAGACAACCTTACCGCATGTTCTGCAATGGTGTCTTCGGAAGATATAGGCAGAGAACTCTTGCTGGCAAAAAGGGCAGTTAGAAATGTCCACGTCATCCTGCCAACTGACGACAGACTGTTCAAGCGCCTTCTTCTGGTCTGTTTGCCAACCAATAGACCATTTTTTAGACTGCACTTGCTCTAAAGGTAGCCCGGCAAGGAGCTGAGTTAAACGTGTTAATCTCTTCTCCAACCTAGAGATTTCTAGAAACGCTTTGTCAACTGTAGGCTTTCGAAGAGCCTTAAATGTATCCGTATGATCACGTTCCGCCCCTAGCCAATCTTTAGTAAGGGTGAAATGTAGGTTAAAAGTGGCGTAGAGCCTACCGGTAAAGTCGTTATAACCCTCTCGCGACTTGTAGCATGTTTCACAGACACGGCACCAAAACCCACGGACTGGTTCATGTTGGGCAGACCGGGAAAGCTTCATCTGATACATTGTATGATCCTCACAGAATAAACGACCACACTTTCTGCAGTTGATACAGCCATTTGTTGCGGTAAGCCTCTTCTCACACATGGGTTCCAGACAAACATCATTAAGTGACCGCTGCTGCCAGTGGGACTTGCTTATCAGATCGTCGGGATCAATAGGCTTGGGAGCATCCAAAATCGTGTTTTCGGTGGTTGGCCGTGTCGACGGCGGTATAAATTGAGCGTTCTGGTTGGATTCAAAGACTTCCAAGCCTTTAAGTTTTTGGTTGAGTACAGCAAGAGGTTGAAATCGTTTGGCCTTTTCGACCTGCGTCTGGAACCAGTCCTTCACCTCCACTTGCTGTTCGTCTTCGAGATTCCGATGCTCGTCGTCAAGATGTCTGGGGAGAAGTAGTAAGTATGGGCTGCATGTGAGGGAGCAACAGGTGAGCTATGTGCTATTACCTATTCAGCTGTAAAAGCGTCACCTACTAAACTATCAGTACCTAGGCTATTTCAAGGACATTAAAGGAGACAAAACATCTTACCATCCCTTCATTGCAGATGGGGCAAACCAGTGCCCCAGTGTTGCGGGAAGCCTTAGCTATGGACGAATCTCCATTTTTTAGAAAGATCCTCGAGGAGAGATCCTGCGTATCTGACGATACCTGCGAGTTGGAGGTCTGAGAAGCCAAAGACACACTGCTGGCGGAGGGCGATATAGCGTTCGACGAGCTACTCTTCGGCAGTGGTTTTGGCGGAACAGGATTTATTGACCTCCCACTGCCCAGGACTCTGCCCCCGCCTATAGATCGGTTAGGCATGGTATGCGGAGGGTTATAGAGAGCAACAGCTTGCCCTCACGCATGCTGATGCGGCTGTATTGAGCGGCTGTATTGAACGGCTTGACGGTGAACAGGCACAGGCACTTATCATGCTGCTTCCTCCTTGCACAAAAAGCCAAAACCGCCCTTTGCCCCATGGTTTCGACTTATGTAATTGGAATTATGGGTCCGGTCGACTCGGAACGCTGAGGTAAGCATCTTCCGGTATTCCTATTGGCTTCCGATAAGCTAATATCTTAACTTTATTTAAACCCACAGCCTCATTATATAAGCATCAATGAAGCCACGAAAAGTCCAAGTTGCGTTTGGGCGTTGAAAAGGAGCAGCTTTTCTACCAACTTCGGCCTTGCAAACCCCCTCCATGCGCTTGACACCTGGCGTCCTCGTGGTATTGATGTGGATGATTTAACCGATATTTTCTGACGTTTCTTTATCTTCTATCTCCTGACTGTTAATAAGTATTTTAATGTAATTTACTGGTTCCGCAGGGACACATGTCAGCTCGAGTCCACCCTTATGTGAGTTCAACGCAAGGAGAGAAGAAAGCAACGTGTTAGCTAACTAGTAGTCCGGTTTCACAGGTCTAAACTTATAGATAATCCGCAGATTCAATCTGCGGCTCTCCGGAACCCCTTGCCGGTTCAATTTCGCATCTACGTGTGGCCATTTACGATATTATGGCCTATTTTCCTCGCCTTCTACCTTTCCCCTGAACGATATGAGACATATATCCAGGCCCCTGAGTGGGCTGCTTTGTGGACCGGATCTATTGCTACCCTGCAAGCTTTACTATGGCTAATGACGAAGTGGAATATCAACATTGACGCCCTCTTCACCACGATAGCAGCCAAGTCTGTGAATGAAGCACAACTCATCAAAGTCATCCCAGCCGCGAACGCAGGATCCGCAGAGATATGCAAGCTCGTAAAAGACAATGTTGGAGGGACTGAAGTTGACTCATTTTTATTCCAAAAGAGGCGCTTCCGCTACAACCTAGAAAAGGGGTGCTTTACCCCCTTACAGTATGTTCTTGATGCTGAGCCAAAGCCAACACTGGGATACTTCCAGGAATCTCGTGGCCTTACATCACTTACCAAAGTCAACGATGTTCAACAGCATTATGGAGATAATACCTTCGATATTCCAGTTCCTACCTTTGTAGAACTCTTCAAGGAACATGCGGTTGCCCCATTTTTTGTCTTCCAGGTTTTTTGTGTTGGTCTCTGGCTTCTAGATGAGTACTGGTACTATTCTCTATTCACCCTAGTTATGCTAGTGGTATTTGAGAGTACAGTGGTATGGCAAAGACAGAGAACCCTCACGGAATTCCGAGGCATGAGCATTAAACCTTATGATGTCTGGGTTTTCAGGGATAATCAATGGGTGGAAGTGAGCAGTGAAAAACTTCTTCCAGGCGATCTGGTGTCGATAAATCGGACCAAAGACGATAGCGGAGTTCCATGCGATATATTACTTGTGTGGGGAAGTGCCATTGTTAACGAGGCCATGCTTTCTGGGGAGAGTACCCCCCTGCTCAAGGATTCCATTCAGTTACGACCAGCAAACGACCGTATTGAGCCAGATGGTTTGGATAAGAACTCCTTCCTATATGGAGGCACTAAAGTCTTGCAAATCACCCATCCAAATTCGCAAGCCGGTCAAGAGAATGGCTACCAGCCATTAAATGGAGCGCCTACTGCACCCGATGATGGTGCCCTTGGAATCGTTATCCGGACTGGCTTTGAAACTAGCCAGGGAAGTCTTGTTCGAACAATGATCTATTCTACGGAGCCTGTTTCTGCTAACAATGTGGAAGCATTCATGTTTATTCTCTTCCTCTTGATCTTTGCCATTGCAGCATCTTGGTATGTTTGGGTGGAAGGTGTTGCTCAGGATCGAAAACGATCTAAGCTGCTTCTCGACTGTGTTTTGATTATCACCAGCGTCGTACCCCCCGAGCTTCCGATGGAACTGAGTCTTGCGGTCAATACCAGTCTTGCGGCTCTCAGCAGGTTCGCAATCTTCTGTACCGAGCCATTCAGAATTCCGTATGCCGGACGCGTTGATATTGCTTGCTTCGATAAGACCGGAACTCTTACGGGAGAGGATCTAGTTGTCGACGGGATAGCGGGCCTGACTCTTGGCCAGACAGGGGTCCCCACAGACAAATATGGAGCACACACGACGGTTGCCAAAGTTACCGATGTTCATGATAACACAACCCTCGTTCTTGCTACCGCACATGCACTAGTCAAGCTGGACGAAGGTGAAATCGTCGGCGACCCAATGGAAAAAGCGACTTTGACATCTCTTGGATGGACCCTAGGCCAGAACGATACGTTGACAAGCAAAGCTGGATCTGCTGGAAGAACAGGCGACAATCTCCTTGAATCAGTTAACATCAAACGAAGATTCCAGTTCTCGTCCGCATTGAAGCGCCAAAGCACTGTTGCCATTGTGAATACATTTGACAAGCGGTCATCCAAGCGATCCAGAGCCACCTTTGTTGGCGTTAAGGGAGCCCCCGAGACCATAAGTACTATGCTTGTCTCCACCCCTGAGTATTATGAAGAAACGTTCAAGCATTTCACTCGCAATGGCGCAAGAGTCCTTGCATTAGCTTACAAGTTCCTTTCCGAAACCGAAATTGGACAAGGACGTATCAACAACCTGAAACGTGAAGAAGTTGAGTCGGGATTGCACTTTGCTGGATTCCTAGTACTCCAATGCCCTCTAAAAGACGACGCAATCAAGGCCGTGCGAATGCTTAATGAAAGCAGTCATCGAGTCGTAATGATTACCGGAGACAACCCGCTGACTGCCGTTCATGTAGCGAAGAAAGTAGAGATTATTGACCGCGAGGTTCTAATTCTTGATGCCCCTGAACACGACACTAGTGGCACTAAGGTCGTTTGGCGAAGTGTCGATGATAAATTCAGTGTCGACGTTGATCCTTCGAAACCAATCGACCCCTCTATCCTGGCCGAGAAAGATCTTTGTGTTACCGGGTATGCTCTAGAAAAATTCAGAGATCAGCCGGCTCTCCTCGATTTAATTCGATACACTTGGGTATACTCCCGGGTGTCTCCTAAACAAAAGGAGGAGATTCTGCTCGCCATGAACGAAGCTGGATACACTACACTGATGTGCGGTGACGGTACCAATGATGTTGGGGCTCTCAAACAGGCTCACATTGGTGTTGCCTTGTTAAACGGAACCCAGGAAGATCTCAATAAAATCTCCGACCACTTCAGAAATACAAAAATGAAGGAGATCTATGAGAAGCAAGTGCAGCTGATGCAAAGATTCAATCAACCCGCTCCGCCTGTCCCTGTTCATATCGCCCATTTGTATCCCCCTGGCCCAAAAAACCCTCACTATGAGACGGCCATGCTGCGTGAAGCCCAAAAGAAAATCGCGGCTGGAGCAGCGCCATCAGACGCAAACGGTGCACTAACTGTCATTTCCCCTGGACCCCAGGCACCACAACAACCTGATGACAGCCACCTAACTCCTCAACAACGAAAGCAAAATCAAGCATCTCTTGCTGCTTCTTCCCTGGCTGATAAGTTGAGTGCGTCCATGATGGAAGGGATGGACGAGGATGAGCCGCCGACTTTGAAATTGGGCGATGCGTCCGTTGCTGCTCCTTTCACGAGTAAATTGGCAAATGTCATTGCGATCCCGAACATTATTCGACAAGGACGTTGTACTCTGGTTGCCACCATTCAGATGTATAAAATCCTTGCCCTGAATTGCCTGATTAGCGCCTACAGTTTGAGTGTCATTTACCTCGACGGTATCAAATTCGGAGATGGACAGGTCACGATCAGTGGAATGCTGATGAGCGTGTGTTTCTTCTCCATCTCTCGCGCAAAAGTAAGATTTATAAACCTTGCTCCCCTCTCGTTATCGCGTTTGTATGATGCCCCCGCTTACACTACAAACAGGCAGTTGAAGGACTATCAAAAGAAAGGCCACAACCAAATATTTTCAACATATACATCATGGGATCAATTCTGGGCCAATTCGCGATTCATATTGTTACTCTGATCTACATTTCACAATATGTATACTCCATTGAACCGTATGTCCCCTGACACGACTTTCTATCCCAGTAACAGGTTAAATTTGACTCTAACCGAAAACATGTAGACGCAAAGAAAAGATCGACCTAGAGGGCGAATTTGAGCCGTCACTTCTTAACAGTGCCATTTACTTGCTCCAACTTATCCAGCAGATTTCCACATTCTCAATCAACTACCAGGGCCGGCCATTCAGAGAGTCTATTCGTGAAAATCGCGCTATGTACTGGGGACTTGTGTTAACCTCAGGTGTAGCACTGTCTTGCGCGACTGAATTCATCCCGGAGCTCAACAGCCAGCTCAGGTTGGTTCCATTTGAGCCCGGGTTCAGGGTCAGGCTCACATTGACCATGATCTTGGATTATGTTGGCTGTTGGCTTGTGGAGAATCTACTGAAGACAAATTTCAGTGACTATAAGCCAAAAGCTATTGCTATGAGGAGGCCTGACCAACTTGCCACCGAGGAGAAGAGGAAACAACAAGAAGAGGAGGAGAAGGAGAAACAGAAAGAAGCCGAGAAGAGCACATAGATGTCATAAGACCATGTCAGCCCCTCCAATATTTCCCTTCCGATGAATGATTGTTACTCAGCACGCCTCGTGCATTGAAACACAGTTGACGAGGAAAAGAACTGCAAGAAAGAAGCAAAAATTTCTGTGTTATGTATGGGTGAAGGAAACGGGGAAAGAAGAAAAATATGATAAGTACGGCTTTCTTTTACAAATGGTTAAATCTGCATTTTTTATAATTGGGTTGCTCTCACTTTTTTCATTTTTCATAAGTAGTTGGTTTCTTTGTGTCCCCGATTTTCCCAAGAAGGCGTTCAGCACAGGACGGTAATAAAGGGAACAATAAAAATAAAGGAAGCATGGAATCACTCTGTTCAGCATCTCATTTTCCATATTTTCTTGGCATATAGGTATAGTTAGGCCACGATACGAGTATTGATCAGCTAACTAGTGTCTACAAGCAACTGCCTCTAAGATGTTTTGGTTAAATAGTTATCCGCCATGTTGTTGTTTTTAGCCATGCTTCGGCAACTCGTCATTCGCTCCGTGGTTAGCTTTGATATCGGCGCAGCTTCCTGTGTAACTCTGTAGTAACTTTGTTATCCACCGGGCTTTCCCATTCAGAATATCAAAAATCATGAAAAGCAATTATCATTCTCTTGTATTCGCCGTGGGGGCCCGAAAGGGGGAGGTAGATCCAGCTGGCTGGTGGTGAGTGAAAGTACCCCGTAAGCTATGTTCAAAATTCGTGGGACAAAAATCCGCCGTCTATGAGGAATGGATAAACCTCCGTAGTTATCTTATAGACCGTATATTGATTCCGTCCGCAGTTGCGAACCTGATTTGGACGATCAGATAGAATTATCCAAAGGGCGGAGTAACTACTCCGTAAATCTTGCTGGACTCGTTTTAAGTGATAAATGAGTTTGCCAGTTACCATTGCTCTAGCAGAGCCCGGCGCAACCACCAAAGTCATAGCACTCTAGCTACAGCCAGGGGATTTGATCGGAAACGGTATTGTTGGAGCTTTGTGGCTGTTTTCTTCTTTCTAAGTTTTATTTTTTTATCCACCATAAAGAGAGACTGGTCGTTCAATTTCTGGAAAGTATTCGATATAATTTGGGAGGCCTTGACAAAGATGAATCGTTTATAGATGATGTTAGGAGTTATATGAAATGCGCCCCTTACTGAGATAGGGCGATGGTTTGGACCACTATAGCGACATTGGATCACCTCTGGCAATGGGTTTCTTTCCCCATATGGAACGGCAGAAGCAGGTTTGCATGACTGCTTTGAATGCTGTAGGAATTTTTATCGATGACACTGGCGAAGTGTCGAGTGAAGTCATTTGTGCCCTGCGGCCAGTAGAGATTGATGTGTTCGGATTGTCGAGCGCCTTCGTTCGATATCGACGACGGATGAGGTGAAACTCTTGGTGGAAGCTCTTATAAAAGGGGATACGTCTGTGTGCACCTGGAGGCACCGCGGTATCGGCTGAATGACCTGGCCGTTTTATGAGTATTTCTTGTATTCTGATGAAGTCACGATTGAAGCCCAGAAGGATCTGGGTGCTAACTAACTAGCCGACTAGTTATAGTTAAACTAGTTACGGGCACTGCCGCCCGCTAGCTTAAAGTTACTTGGGTTAGCGCCGTATATACGGGGTACAACCACCTGGCGTTTACAATCCATGTTTGCGAGAAGAGGATTAGGTACGGAGTATATACTCTTCTTTCCTTTACCTCTTTAACTATGTTTTCTCTACCTCATCGTTACGTGTTCTTCTATAGGCCTCGGAAGGTCCTGGTACGGAGTAGGCCAAGCTTTGATGATTAGAGGGGGGTACGCCTTTAGGTATTAGGTGAGAAGGAAAATAGAAGTACATCCTGCTACCTAGTAACCTTGATATTTATGTAAGAGAACAACTAAGGTTTTAGCGGTGTTCTAGTGGTAGAGCCTGCAGCAGGGCTAGTCCCTGGGACCTGATGCTTATACTGACTCTGTATAGGCAAGCCCTTTATTAGGCTGAATGGAGATTATGCTTGCATATGCGAGCCCGACCACGAGTTGGTGCCGATACGTTTACCGTATTAGTTAGCCAGTGGTATTCTCTAAAGTGAAGACAGGTTCATATAACTAACTAGCATTAATATGGCTCACTTCTGACACCTCAACTGTCACAGCCAAGAGATTGGATGAGAAGGGTAACTAAAACCGTCAGCGCTGGGGAAGGAGGTTCCAGCCGACCAAGTGAGGAAGTAAAGGGGATGTGCTGAAGGCTGCTGCATAGTCCTGATGATAGGAGCCATGCCACGCGTCTTGGGAGGGCAAGCAAAAATCGCCTACTGGGCGTTCCTCTATCCCACCTGTACCTGACAGAAGAATGGCGCAAGATTAAATTGAAATTGGGATTGGGATTGAAATGTGATAGACACGATAACGGGAAATGATATTGGATAGATCGACCATTCAAAACGTTACACCGCTTAGGGGTAGGTCGTACAAACTGGATGAAGCTCCCGGGCCCATTGGCTGTGATAACTACTCCTCCAGACAAAGCTCGAGCAGGAAGAAGCATGAACAACAAAACTAACGTCTCGTGCCCTTTCTTTCGGTATATAAATAAAGAAGTATATGATGTACAAAAGCTGAAAAATGGAGCACCAAGCTCCCGGCTACACTGGGAACGAGCAAGGAGAGCCAGGCATCCAAGCGTATGTTCAAGCTGGGGACTCGGAGCGGTGCCTAATAGGGCGACTTGCCTCACAGCCCTTATGAGTCTCTGTTATGATGTACTCCTTGTGCACCAATAATTTGTCCTAGATCGATATTTCCGAGTAATCCGTTCTGTGCAATTGAGGCTTGCTTGTCACAAATCCGATCCAACCAGGGGGGGAAATACACAGGTAAGGTATTCTTCATCGTGCCGTCAGGATGTCGAGACTTGAACTGCGATCATCGGGCTTTGGTCGGGCGACTCCTGACCGTAAGCTCCGCTCCCAAAGGAGGTCCTGTAACTTGAATATAGGCGTTTTGCAACTAGGTACCTTGGATTCGACAACATATCCCTTGTCGTAATGTTCCTTTTTCCCCATGGTGTAAGCCGTCTCTGGATGTAGATGACGCATAGCTGAAGCATTTCCAGCAAAAGACGACATGGTGGGTGTCCCAGAAACGCTCCCTCCGGAGGTTGAAGGCCGGGGTGTGCCATTACTATAGTTCTCTTTCGAATAAGATGTTTTGCCAGACCGTGCTTGGGATCCTGATGTCCCGGCCTTACTGTCTCCCCCAGAAACCGAAAGCTCATAGAACTCATTGACTGTTCCAGCCATTAGCCCTGTTCGAAGGACAGCCAGTAGCCGTTTTAAGTTTGGAATGCAGGTGGCCACGACGGAAACGCAGAGGATGGCTTGCATCCAGATTGTTGGCATAACAGCCAGCCATGATCTCTCTGGCGCAGGGGAAGAGAAGTAAGAGCGTGATGTAATAGTCATCACGATAGTGAATGACGGAACACTATTACGCACTTTTGTGTTAGCCCAGTAATTCTCTTAACTTCAATGGTTATCGGAGAAGCTCTCGCCTCTCTCTTCCTTCAACTTACATCAGCCTCATGCCAAAAAGCGCAGCAATGGCAAGTTTTTTGATGAATGGTATTTGCACCTGAGATACAAATAGGAATGGCAGAAGAACTAGCGCGAAATCCGTAATCATGCTCCCTATGTTAAGGCCAACATGTAGGGCATATTGGTTGAGCCAACAGTTTTCGGCCGATTTCCATGGCTGAGCGAGTCCACACTGCAGCGAAAGAGATAAAACACCTGCCAATCCCCAGATAGCCAAAATCCCGAGTAAAATACGGCACATCAACAGGATGCATTTCAACGGCTTGATTGAAATTAAAAGTAGAGTAATGGAGGCCTTTGAACATGCCAGTGAAGCAAGTGCTAAAATCTGACCGATGTAGATAAGCTGTGTAGTCAAAGATCGGTCAGTAACCCATTCGGTAGCTAGTTAACAATGCGCAAAACAGAGGGATTATTTTCATACGATTTCAAACCCTTCCATTGGCATTTTCCGGAGAGCACTTGGCTTCCGCCCCAGACCTCGTAAACAGGCGAAGTTTATGCATATCCCCTGCGCAGTTGACAGACACTTCTCCAGTCAGCATACGGAGTATTTGGATATCACTTTTGGAAAGGGAAAAATGCCACCACGCGAAAGGGCAGATTCATCATACAGCAGCAAAAAGTAGGAACCAGTCACTCCATGCCAGTGTCCTGAGAACCCTGAATCGCGCAATGAGTGTTGTAGTTGTCACGGAGAAAGTAATGATCATGAACAAACAGGTTGACACGATGACCCACGGACTGTGGTTCTCGGATGTCGGCTGTATAAAAGGTTGATAGAGCGGGTCTACGCTTCGTTTAGACATCATGGCCCGTATATGATGGATATCAAGCGGCCCTTCGGTGGTCGGCCGGTGGTTTGGCGCAGGCGGCTCGTTCGCCCTTCGCACCAGCGATATAAAGCTGGATATATATCGTTGCTCGATGTCCAAATCCGACTTCGATTTGAGCCATATTATCCATCCCGCAACAGTAGAGTAGCATGCTGCTTTTCTTTGAAGCATTTAAAAATAGCGGCGAAGCGACGTAGATCCCCTTCGGCTACGGGTCGGGTCTGGGGATCCGCAGCGATAGAGTTGCATCTGTGCCTGAGCCGCGCCGCTGATATTTCAACGATGACCAGGAGAACTAGTCGACTGGTCACTTTTTGTGGACTGCATTCTGTGAAATGTAACTACTCCCGTCACCAGCTCCAGATTAGGCACATTGCTCCTTGCCATCCTCCTGGTCTTCTTTTGCTTCTTCTCTCCTTCTCTTTCTCTTCCTCTCCTTCTCACTTGTGCTTCCATGCATTGCTTCTTCCTGCTAGATGCCGGAGCTAGAGACCAAATGCAGCTCGCGTACCAGTTTTTCTCAGATCATCCAGGCATGCGACTGGCCAGCATCCCTCGCGCCTCACGCAGTTCATGCCAGAAAGGTCCTTCCAACGGCGCCACCATGATGACCCTCTTTGTCTTGCCATTGAAGGCCTGGCATGGGCATGGTCGCCATGGCTTTGTTTGTGTAGCCATTCCAGTCCAAGGCTGGCCGACGATCCCATCTGATATTCCCAGTTCGCGTCCAGCTTGGAAGCCGAAGCTGCTCGCTGAATGAGAACTTTGCCCCTGTTGTGGCGCTTCCTACAAGCTAAGCGAGCTTCTTTTATGATTCTTCAGGTCCTTTTTGAATTTCTGATCCAGGGCCGTTTGCCCCTGAGCTGGTGAACCCATGTCGAGAGGCCCGCTGTATTGAGCAAGGGAGATATGGTATTGTGCAACTGGTACTTCGTAAGTATCAAGTAGCTAAGTACCTCGCCCAGCTACTATTAGTTAGTTACTCGACCAGGGGCGCCGTGAAGCCGGGGGAAATCGCCTTGCAGCAAAAGCAAATATGGATTTGATATCCTGCAGCTCGTGTCTAGCCCAACGGAGGATGATGTTACCAGTCGACTCGCGATGCCAGAAAACGATGTCCATGTTTGACATCCAAACGAAATAGTGCGTTCTCTCTTTGTGATGGACAAAAAGATGGATCACACAGCGTCAGGTCAAAAGTCGGCTCCCTTTCTCCTTTTTCTCTGTGCCTTTTCCCTCCCTCCATCCCTCTCTCCCTCCCTTCCTCTGCTTTTCTTTCTTTATTCTATCACTTGCTTCTATTCACCGTGTTCCCCTGCTTCCTCCTCCTCTGTACCGCTTCTTTCTGTCGTTTCAGGGTCTTTTTGACTAGGGGATAGATAGATATCTATCAACCGTCCTCGTCTACTGATATCCTCTCTCCTTTTGCTACTTTTACCTTTCTAACCAGCTGGTTTGATAGCTCTCCCTCTGAGAATGGACGGGAATAGTCTCACGTCCTTGGACAAAAAGGACGGCTATTGTCTGAAGCCATATGGAGGCAGCTCAGAGAAAGGCATCAAACTCAGGACAATGGCTGAGCCGGGCTCTCCGGCTGGCGCTGCTGGTGGTAACCAAGCTGCCGCAGACCAGTCGAAAGTGAAGGTGATTTTACCCCTTTGGAGCCTTTCTCGTCTTCCCCCTCCCATGAACTATCCAGCTAACACAAATGTATTAGCAACTTTTCAATTTTACTCAAATTTTCTTCTTCTCCCTGACGTTTATGTCTAGCTGGGAGTCGATGGCCTTGTGCGTCCCTTTACCAACATTATATTGCTGCATTGCATTCCCGCATGATATCTGCATAACTGACCCCACTGGTTATGCTTGCTTTTCCTCAGAAATTTAACCGCTGTCTTTACCAATGGCGGCCCTCGGGCTTTGGCTTGGGGTATCATTGTCGTCGTCGCTGGCGGGTTGGCTCAGTCTGCCTCAATGGCAGAGATGGCTTCCATGCAGCCCATTGCCGGTGCCCAGTACCACTGGACCCATTACCTCGCTCCTCAAAAGCATAGAAAATTCATTACTTGGATGCAAGGTATACACGCCTCTTGGGCCTTCACCATTTGATTACCATAACATTAAATAACAATACTTACTGACATGTGGTATATAGGCTGGATTACCTGGTTTGCTTGGGTATCACTCCTTGCGGGCGTGGCCAACACTACGGCCAATATGATCCAAGGCCTAGTGACCGTGAATTTTCCCGACTATCAACCTGAGAGATGGCATCTTACATTTATCATTTTTGCCATGTTGGCAGTCGAAGGACTAATGAACATGTACACCTTCTGGCTGATCCCATGGATCGAACTCCTGGCCGGAATCCTACATGTGGTTCTTTTTATCGTCTTCGTTGTCGTTCTTGTATCTATGGCTCCTCGTCATACCCCTGGCTGGGTGTTTGGAGACCACTCCTCATCCTCAGGATGGAACAGCGAATTCATATCTTGGAATTTAGGTTTACTTACACCCACTTGGGGATTTGTAGGTAAGGTCAACCTCATCCACCAATATTGCTGGCTGATACTAATAACTATTTACACCAGGGTTTGACGGAGCCGTTCACATGAGCGAGGAAGTCCGTCGAGCAAAGCAGGCTGTCCCCAGGTCTATGGTCTGGACAGTTGCAACTAACGGGGTTCTTGCATACGCAATAATAATCACCATCCTTTTTACCATGGGCCCAATTGACGGCGTTCTAAAGTCAAACTTCCCCATTATCGAAATATGTCGACAGGCTACTGGCTCCGTGAGAGCCGCAACAGCCATGGTATCGGGTTTACTCATCATTTCCCTTGCCGTTAACCTTGCTAGTATTGCATCAACATCACGTCTTACTTGGGCATGGTCTCGAGACGGGGGTCTTCCAACCTGGTTCTCGGCAGTAGGTGCCTACTCACTTCTGGATATTATTTAACCTTGCTAACCTTACTCCTGTTAGATTGACCAAAGACACTGTGTCCCCGTTCGTGCTGTCTGGCTTTCTATTATCATCGTCATGGTGCTCGCGTGCTTAAACATAGCCAGTACTACTGCTTTTAGCGCATTCATCGCTCTCTCTAGTATTGGGCTGTTTAGCTCTTACTTCATCGCCATTGGCTGCATGGTATTTGCGCGGTTCTCCCGAGATCGCCCCCTAGAGCTCGGAGAGTGGAACATGGGCAAGTACGGCCTGGCTGTCAACTTATTTGCAATGTTTTACACTGCATATGTGACAATCTGGCTACCCTTCCCCTCCCTTCTCCCAGTTAGTGCGCAGAACATGAATTACTCTTTGCCAATTTTCGCATTTAGCACACTATCTGCGGTACTATATTGGTTCATCAGGGGCAAGAACCACTGGGGTGGCCTGAACAAGGAGGTTATCCGATTGGTTGTTGAACGAGGCGAACTGAGTTTGATCAGCTGAAGGAGCAAGAACATCTATGGAGTATCTTCATAACTTCACAATTTGCTATCTCCGTTGCCTCACAAAAATTCTTCTATCCCAGCCGTTGACGGCTGTATACCTTTCTGAATGTTTATTTTGCCATGGTGGTTTATGAAATGCCTCCAGACAGAGCTTCAGGGTTGCTTTACTTACCTTCCGTTATAAGTTATGATGCATTATCAAGTACATACATTACACCACAAGAATTAAAGGAGATTGAACCACCGATCGTTTCAAGCAGAGTCAGCTCATATTTATGTTCAGAAGAACCTATCAACAAATTTACCTTGCCTCTACTAAGCAAACAAGGCAAAAATTGAGTCTATATTGACGAGAGGCTTTACCATTTAGCCTCCTTTCGTGCCAGGAACTCATTCAGGATTTGAACTCTTTTCTCCAAAGCAGATATCTCCTTTTTCATCGCCGCGTGTATCTTTTGCTCATCGCTTCCGAGTTTTGCATAGAAATCTTTTCTGTACGGAGTTGCCGACATGGCAGCACTGAAAATGGGTTTAACCACAAAACTATGGTGTGGCTTTAGGGTGTTGGTATAGGCATCTCGGAAGGAGGATGACAGTTCTTCACTGTCTGAAGCAAGGTTCTTGCTGAAAGCCTGGGCGGTAAAGTCAAGGCCGCTGTACGTGTTTTTCTTGTAAGCCACTTTGCTAAGTAGACGCGTGCTTTTCAACCACAGGAATTAGTTACCGAATAAGCCAGACCAGACCTTCAGTGGCTTTGTGTTGCTTGGCCTTTAGTTCATTGAGTACGAGGGCCTGAAGAGTTTCGGATTCCGCAGGGGCAGCGAGTTGGCGGTCTCTAATTTTCTATAACATGGGACATTCTCCCGTAAGCTTTAAGTCGTTTTAAGAGGCTTTCCCGTACGTATGAATCGGAGCACACCTTGATGTTTCCAAGCAAATCATTCTTAACAGGCGTGAAAGCGACGGAGCCGAGGATATCTAGGGTAGAAGAAATAGAAAATTGCACGGTTAGTGCATATCTCACTGTTGGTATCTCTCTCAATGGCATAGTTACCGAATAGTTTAACGAGAGACTCAGCAGCTTCAAGGAACTCAGTGGTTGAGATGGCATTGTCGGAGGATTCGTCGATTGGGACGTCCTCGAAGGACCTCTTCATGGTGTCCAGCCATGTGCCGCCCTCGGGGATCACAGCGGTAGTGGCCATGGCGACAGACTATTGCTTCGATTCTAACTGAAGTGAAATCAACGGGTTTATTTCTATCTATCTCTCTTGGGGCAGCAGGTGTTCAAAAAGAAGGATGGCCGGTGCAAGCATGAAATACACCTGAACCGCCCCTTTCCCTCTCCCCGTCGTCCCCACCGCCGCTTTGATGGCGGGGCGTTTGGCTCCAAGACAATGATTGATATTACGTCAGCTAAAACATGCAAACACTGCAAACTGGATTGAAGCTTGGACCAGTCCAATATTTACGGCCTTGCACTATTACGTCATACGCCGAACCTTAAATCCAAAACAGAAAAGACCTTAATTAGTCCCTTGCCAAGTTTGTTTCAACTTCCCAGCTCTAACGACAACAACAACAACAACAGCAACGACAGAGATCGAGATAATGCCCTGTTAGCGATAGGCGCCGATGTTTCGTAGAATAACCCTTGTGGCCTAGGACCGCTGGTCAGCTATGGGGAAATGGATTCCACTAGCCCACCAAGCGAGCAGCCAGTTCCAACCGTCAGCCATCAGTCTCGCTCCAGATATGATCATGACAGCTTGGAATGTGGCTCCTTCACCGCGCAGAAATTGGTATACGAACCCCTGAGATGAAGCACGAATGAGTTCTAACTTCCTGGAACCACAGAAACATGCATCGCCAGACCACCTGCATATCACAAATCGGCGTTTCTTCATAGGACCGTTACCCAAGGGCTGGGGCCAACACCGCCGAAGGCATTGGTATAAATCATGCCTTGGTATCAGAGACTACTCGTCTCGTAACCAAACGTTCTCCGCAGATATTTCTGTTGGGTACCAGCGCCAATTAACTCGGTACATGGGCTCTTCGTCAACTACGCGGTTCAAGCCGAGCTTCCCACAGCCAGATGATGTCGAAGCCGAAGACGAAGACGAGAACGATCAAACTTCACCAGCAATGAATGGTCAAACTACAGGAGAATCTTCAAGAGGTAACCATGTGGGACCAAAGATAATCAAATCAGTAGAAGCCGGTCGGCAAGCCCAACGCCAGGATGACGACACAGGAGGTTTTGGTCTCTCTCATCCAAGCATTAAACGTCTACAGACTCAGCATCGACCTAAGAACAGTCCTATTGCTACAAACTCTAGTCCTGTCGTACGAATGTCGTCCGACGAAAACGTACCTGAAGCTTATTTCACAGCTCCCGACGCCGAGCCGCAGTCGGCAACTCCTGAAGCCAACCCTCTGCCACGAAATAGCACCACATCTCAAGAGCTAAGAAGCCCAGAAAACGACCATTTGCAAAGCTCCTCGTCATTACCATATCGTAATAGTTATGCAACAACTGGTGCGTCAGCCGTGTCAACTACTGATGGGGTAGGATTAGAAGCAGAGGTTGGATCACAGTCGTCTTTGATTTCCCATAATAAGCAGCAATCATCTTCGATCTCGGAAGATAGAAGGAAATCAAAGACGCAACAGCTAGAGTTGCAGCGTCAAGAACCTCGTGGAGAATCCGACCAGACGGAAGCTGAACTGGCTAAGTCTCAGCAACCTCACAGGCTTATCAACCGTGTTATTTCTGACCGAGTCCGCTTTGGAGTAGAGGAAAGAGTTGAGAGTGGGCAGCGTCGTTTACAGAACCGCCTTGGGCTATCGGATGACTCTAGGGCCAGCAGGAAACAAAAACGACAGACTCGTCGCCACGGAGAAGTTCTTAGAGCAGAGAAAATGCTTGTACGGATTGATGTTACCGCCCAAACTGTACCCAATCTCTATAACGACAATGCTAGCGTTAAGATTGAGACACGGCCAATAGAAAACTGGAGGGAGTATCTTGTAGTTTGTCGGCAAGGCTATGACGAACAAACGCCATACCTTCTCCAGTTCTACAAAACACGCGTGATACCCCAGGTTCAGGGCGCTAAAGTCAAGAGAAAATATGCACATGAGGTGAAGCTTTCCCAAGGCCAAGCCAATGTAAACCTATTTTCCACTTTGGATAAGACTGTCGTTGTGTGGCATCCAACCAAGATGAATGGTACTCGCATTTTCATTATGCGGGCCCGAGCGGCTGCGCATTCAGTTGAATGGTATACATTCATTCGAAAGGTCCTGGGTTGGAAACAACCCTCCAGTTTATTTGTTCATGCGCCTGATCTGGACGTTTCTCTTGTTCTACAGAACCCGTTTGAACGCTATGCAAAGGATAACACTGAGGAGAGTGAAGGTACGCTATCAAACAATACGAGTGAGGAACAAGCTGTATCTACGGCAATAATACGCACTTGTATGAACACACTCTCCGACTGCTCTGAATGGCCTGAAATTCTTGATATCTGGAAGAAATCAGAGAATATGGGTTTAGCATGGCGACGGTATGATCGAATAGAGTGGATTCAAGGGGGTAATGAGGAGAGAATGTATGGAACAATGGCCATGAGAACCTCGCACGACTTAGAACTACGTCCAAAGCGGCACTACCCAACCTCCACGGCCATGGACTCGTCTGAAGTCTTGATGGAGGAGCCGTCTCCAGTCGAGGGGTTTTTGATTCTCCTCACCTCCCAGCAAGGCACCCACCGGCGCTGGGGGAAAAACTTTTCCAGGCGTTTATATCTTTACAGTGAGGACCAATACCTTTGCTTCTGCAAACCGACAAAGGCATCTACCCCTCCGGCCCCAAAACTTCCCAGTACTCTCGGAACTGGGTCTTCCACTGCACCTGAAACGATCAGAGGCTCTCCTGTTATATACCCAGTTGACCCGTATCCGCTTGAGGATGGGCAGATTCCATGGCTACGCGACGGAGGAAATAAGTCGTACGCTAATTATTGTGACCAGACTGCGTACGCAGAGGACCGCCGAAACACGAATAACCTAGGTCAAGCGGAAGGGTATTTCAATTTGTGCCGTGTGTCTGAAATAAGGACTTTATCGGAGACAGAAAGCAGAGGAAATCAAGGCAATGAAACAAGCTCTGGTTCTCAGGAGCCTGTCAGAAACCATCCCACTACTGGCAGTTTCTCTCTTGCTGACCAGGATCACGTATTTGAGCTTCAACTTGATGATGGGCTCGTGGTTAGATTACGGGCTTATAATACAAAAACCCGAGATGTCTGGATCCATAGGTTGCGCCAGTTGACAATGTACTGGAAGGCTCGAGTTAAGGCTGATATCACTACATTGAAATCAGTTCGACAACACAACCTGGAAAAACTTGATATAGATGAGGCCCAGGAATCTATCATTGGACAGTTTGCACAAAAGTGGGAAGTTGCGCGGGCAGACGCCTCACCTGAGCTCTTCAATGTCTGTGGCCCATCTGGATGCCGGGCAATTAAGGTATGTATCAATTTTCTGTGCTCTATTGCCATTCATGCTTAAGCTAACAACACCATATTCAGAGATCCGGCTACCTCTATCGCAAGCCACGCAGACGGGGCTCATTTGCGAAATGCGATGTTATACTTGCCGAAGGTCAACTGCTCATTTTCCAGGACTCGGTCAGGACATTTTCCGGAGAACAAGTACCACACACGCATCAGTCTAAGCAGAACATTCTCGATCTACGCGATTGCTACCTGTATAGCGGTGTCCTTACCAACGCTGATCTGCTATACCACAGCCAGACCTTTGACAATAACCACCCAGGCCACAATTCAACGCCACGCATATACCCATCTGATGGCTGGACATCTGCTGATGAAGATACAGCAACGACTTTTGTCATCTGGAACAATACTCGCAGAATATTATTTCATGGGGAAGAAGAGGGTGATGGAAAGCAGAAGAAGCGAAAATGGAGGAATGTATCTCGCCTGGGTGCATCAGGCAGATCAATCGTATTTAAGGCTCGAAGTAGAGCAGAAAGAGATATGTGGGTTTTGGCTATCGAGACGGAGATCGACCGGCTACAACAGGAGGAAGACATGAGAATTGTGCCAGAAAAGTGACTTTTGATTTCGATGGTGCCCTGTCTTATTCTTATCAAGACTGTATTATTTTATAGAGCATTTTTTCGGTGTAATTTTGGGACATTCGGAGCGTTTCGCAAAGTTTGGTTAAATCAAAGCGCAACTAATATTCTACAATGTTTATTCTTCCCAATTCACGATGTCTCCGGCTACTAGATTTAACCGACAGCCGTATACGTTACATCCCTAGTTCACGTTCGGGTCATAAACAGTAACCGCATCTTTCTTGACCCGCATTCTCTGGCTCTTTCCATGACTTCCACCACTTTCTACAGAATCATTCTCATTCTCCCACTCCCACCACTTCAACGTCCTCGATTTCGGGCGTAAGACACACATAACTTGCCCCTTTATCATTCCCATGGATATAGGGCCGTAGGTATTGCTGTCAAAAGTCGAGTCAGGGTCGGTAGCATCACCTTCGACCCAAACGTGATTCCAAGGCACAATTTGGGTTTTCTGGTCCCCCTCGCCAGACTTGGACGGTCGTGTAGTAACAATATCGCCAGGCAGGGCTATGATACGTTTCACTGACAATTTGCTTGGTTCAGCAGTGGAACTCGAGCCACGCAATGATCTGAATATAAAATCAATTAGCATTAAATCTTTGAAATATAAATGATTGAGCGAACACTAACGGGAACACCACCACCATTCCTCGTTGTAAATGCATTTTTGTGGCATATGTGACGTCTACAAGCACCATCTCGCTGTCAATATTGTCGATATTATATCCCTTATTTAAATATGGCGACATAGATGCACCGCTAATCCATTTGACGTCCAAAACATGCTCACGGAGAACTATGAAGAGAGCTAACCCCTGGATCGTGAATAGGAAAGTGTCGAGTGCAGCATTTCTGCCGAAGGAATATCGTGAGCGACTCCGCGGTTCGTCGGCGTTATTCGTATTGCTGTCGCCATCGTACTGAGCCCTAGGGCCTTTCTTTTCAGGTGTATCGGTCGAACTTCGTTCACGTACAGAATTGAGCTTGGATATATGCGACTGTGGTCTGAAAGGGACTGCACTTGGATGCGACAATCGGCCGATAGTGCCGAGTCTTGATTTCTTCAGGGTCGATCGGGAAAGGCGGGAGGCCAATGGTATGAAGAAAGCATTCAATAAGGATAACATGAGTAGAGGAAAATCCCCTATCCTGAAGGGCCGTTGCTACTATATCTCATGCTCTTTGATAATGGTTCATCTTTTGGCCCGGGAGTTGCTGCAAGCGAGATTGTTGCGGCTCTGATAAGATAAGAAAGTCTTGGTAACTAGTTAGTTATTTAACTGCCTAAGAGGCACCTATCTGGGATGCAACTTCAGTTTTAACCACAAAATACCAACTTCACATCCGCCAGTTCTTGCAAGATACCATCTATACCCAAAATATCACACCTGCAGAGATGAACTCACGGTTAATCAAAGCCTTTTAAGTCATAATATGGACTCGGGCCCAGAGAGGCAAACTCCTGTCTATTGCGGTCCTGTTGCCAAATAGTAATTATGGTATCAAAAGGCTTTATAATTAATATTAGTTTAACTGCAGTTGTTTGCCAACACTATTATAAGCTATAGAGAGCCTTATAATATTATTTCTCTTACTTCTATATATTAATTGATACAATGACCAATATGATATAAATTTAGTTTGGAGAAAGGGAGGATCTTATACCACCTACCAACGGCCTGGTATTCACGTTGTTATCACGTAAGCTGCAATACTTACTCACTATCAAAGAGGACAAAATATCAAACTCTTTACTTTATTTCTTTACCTTTTCTGTGTGCTCTCAATGCTCTCAGTGCTCTTATGGTCAGGTATATTATTGACCCTGCTGTCATTCGTTTACATTCAGTCTCAGCTTTCTAACTCTGGCGCATATATCCCCCTACACTGTCTACCTCTCAGGTTGGTGAATTCAAAGCATGAACGCGTCAATATATGAGATACATCTGTTTCTCATTCCGCTGCCGATATATCTACAGTATAAAAGTGAACTTCTATGTCTAACTGACTAAATACAACAGGAGTATAGAGACCTATGGCTCTTATTTGGAACCAAGATCCTAGGGCAGAGAGAGCAACTCTAATGAGTCTCTCTACTGAGCTTCTGTGTATGGTTGCTGCAGAGCTCAGCATGACTGATGTGAGCCGAGTTGTCCGCTGTAATAAGCGCCTTAATGCTGCAGTCACCCCGTTTTTATATCGATTTAAGGTCAAGCCTTATATGTGGACAAAGATGGCTGAGATAAAGCCTGGCCAATACGCGTACAAGTCCCCAGTAGCAACCTGGGAAACCGCTCGTGTTACCAGCATCCTTGTCACCCATACACCCCTCGAATGGGCTGCTCTCATGAACCTAGCCAATGCCATCACTCGAATGATTGGACCCAAGCCGGATCGGAACTTCTTTGTGGACATGCGCTTTGGAACCGCTTTGGAATTAGCATCTATGGTTGGCAGTGCCTCTGCTCTGAAAGCACTTGCAGCCACCCATGCGGGGAGATGGCCTAGAGGGAAATGGGGATATTACCCCATGCATCAGGCAGCATTTAACGACCATATCGATGGTATTCAGGTTCTGCTCGATGCCGGCTGCCCCATCAATAAGTTTGACGACCGTCATATGACACCTCTTGCCGTGGCTACAGCTCGCAAGAAGGTCGTTACTGCAAAATTTCTCTTGGAAAAAGGGGCTCGAAGAACAAAACTCAGCCATGATGCCCAAATTGCGCTAGCTACATTACTTAGAGAACCGGTACTTGATCAGGAAGGCGAGAAAGTCAGCAGCGAGGCGGGAGATGCACTCAGGTACGTATAATGGACGTCAATAAATGGTATCTTCCACGGCAAAACGCTAATTCTAAGCTCAGTACCTCTCCAATATTGTGATTCCGCCATGAAAACCATCGAATTCCACAACGTATCCTCCTTTTCTATATCTGCACACCTGCTGTCTTTTTTTCTTTCCAGGTACTCGTTGATGTATCTACAAGGACGAGGCTATCCGCGGATCATCAAGCACATTATGTACCCCGTCCTGCAACTCTGTCATTTGTAAAATATGGCCGGCAAATCTCACATAGCTACTCCGTAAATGGCGTCCAGTTACGGATGTTGAAATCAATCTACCAGCATAAGCTGTGCGCTGCCGAGAAACAACCACGGCCAATAAATTGATAGGCCTTTTTATATTTCGTTCTTCCCATCTGCCATCTGCATTTCTTATTACAGATCTCCAGCTGAACCGCCCAACGGGCTGGCTGACGGACGTCGCCTCGTTCGATAATGTACCAGGTATGTGGTGCTTGGACAGCATTCAATGTCGTCTCAATATGTGTGTAAAAGTAATGTGACATTCCGATCGTCTCCGTGTGTGAAGGACTCCATTACTCAATTCCATTGACTTCCGTATATCGAAGATCAGCGAGGCGATCCAACCTCGGGATGTACCCCCGCCTTTTTTTCCTTTCCTTTTTCTCATCCTTGGCCTGTAGAAGGAAACATAAATAATCTTCAGCCTGAAGGATGATACTACAAAAACCCAGTCTGGATCGAAATAGATACACAGCACCGAAGTTTACTTCGCGGCAGCCAGTCGCCCAGTACACTGCAGACTTCGGGAAGCATACTAATCAATATCCAGAACCGTATCGAACTGCACTAAAGTTTGTGCTCTCACACAAGCAATTATGTGTCGTTAATGGGTATCCATTTTGATCGCAATCTGAAGTCCGATCAAACGAGGAACTAGGCGCCTCAGCGCTCGCCAGGGGCGGCATAAAGGTAAATATTGTGCCAGTGGTCCCATCTCCCTGGCACACCCATGGAGAACGGAGATGATCATGAGGTTGTGCATCGATCCTCGATTTCTGGCCGTAGACGGCGGTTCAGCCCAGCGTATATTTGGCAATGCCCTTTGATGGGATGGCATTGAGCCACAATCGATAATTTCATCTTCAAACGAAAAAGAAAATATAACTATCCCAAGTGGTAGAATGATGCATGCAACAGTTACCGTATCATGCGCTGTGTAACTCCGCAACTGCAGCGAATGACCTGGGGACGGGAGTGAGTAGAATGTATGTATGTGATCTCGTCGCATTGCAGGTAACCAGTGACTTCCAGGAGCCGCATCCATGCATCCCCTGTAATAAACGAGATGTGTTTTCTACGCTTGAGTAATCCAAATTGATAGTGTCAAGCAGCTTGGAAACTCTCTTCACCGCCTATGAGTCTGTGCAAACGGCTCCTCGGATATCTTTGGGTCTTGGAAAGACACGGTCCATGGCGTGTACTCCGTACGGAGTATTGACAGAACAATGCCAACTTGGTAAGGGGTACTCAATGGTATTGGCCGAAGGACTTTGGCCTCATTGACGCCTCTGACTATTAAATCTATCATACTCCGTATTCCTTGTGGATTGGTTCAGCTTGCTTGTCTGTACTCCGTACCTGTGGAAGCATAGCATCGCAGCTGAATTCGCTGTCTTTAGGAGCACCGCCGATGTAACAAGACAAACCGATCATGAACATCTAAAACGAAGACGTCAATCCATTGAGCCTGGCTCGTGGGTTTCGGCGATTATGAGGCACTATTAGACAGGCCTCCGACCTCGATACTGCGGCTAAGCTTCAGACAAACATTGATTTATGGCTTCTGTATGGCTGGAGCAAGGCTCTGCATATCTGGTCTTAATGGGCTGCTACACCACCAAGGGCAAAAAGTGTCAGAATGGCCGAGTCCAGCCTGGAATGTGCGGGAAGACAGAGAGAACCGCCCACCCACCTACAGGGCCGGAAGACGAAAGCATGGCACAGCATTTTGTTTCCATAGGGCTTGAGAAGTGTTCCCCATCAACTGGCTGGCTAGATGATCTTCCGTAGGCCTCGGTTGATTCAAAGTGTGAAATATTCTGTCCTGATGGCCACGGAAATCGCCGTGAGCAGATTTGTAGCCCATCGATATGGACCTGCCTTGAGAAGACTAGCTGAGAATCCTGAACTGTGGCCGGCGACTTAATCGGTAGACATTCTGCAACGATGGAAACCCGCCACCCCACCGTTGATGGCTGGATTTCTTTTATGGAAGAGCTTCTTCTCTCGATACGCCAATTGTGAAACGAGAATACCTACCAGAACGATCATAGAAGCCGTGTCCTACAGATAACGCCAGCGAAGCAATAGGTGATGGGCTTTTAAGGTCTCCACCAGCTGAGAAGCTAGAGATTATCGAAGTTATCAGTTCCTCGGGAGTGTGAGAAGCATGTGTTAAAGGTTAAGAAGAGGGAAAGAAAAGGGGGAAGATATCCGATTCAAGCAAGTTGAATCGAAAACTGGCGGAGTCCAAGGCCAAAAAAAACCCAATACAAAAATTAGAAAATGGGGGAAATAAAACTTAACAAGAGGATAGATGAATATCGCCAGTGATATACGGAGTTAAAGTGTATGTTTTGAAGCTTACCTTTTTAGGGAAAGTGTTGCCTGGCCTGAATACACCACCCCCCGAAAGTCGGGTATAATAGTCTAATATCAGCATATCTGGCAAGATTGGTCGAGCCGTGTTCCCAAAGAAGAAAAGCAAAAAACGAGAACCGTCCGCATAGGTCGATGGTCTGAGCAACAGTGAAAGTTTGGAAAGGTTTAGCGGTAGGTCTAACCGAGCATTGAGGCGTGAGAGGTCATAACTGTGTTGAGATAGTTATCACCAACTAGCTGGCCTGTTTTATTACCAGGAAAGCTAAATCTCCACAGCAGCTGGGGCCGGTGGCTCTTGGTGTGCACTTAGTATGCGACTTACACACGCCCTGTCACCTCACCCTTGCAAGCGAAGTGGTCTTTTGCCGGAGATGAAAGGAAACGAAGCGCCAGCGCCAGCGCCAACGGCCAGGTTCTAACTTTCGGGAGAAGGTGTGTTAAACAACTTCAGCCACGCATCGCGATCCACAAGCCAGCCAGTGGGCCGTTTATTGTGGGGGATAGCTCCTTCGATTTTTGTAGATATATAGTGGAATATTTCCAAAAGGCTTGTATTATTTGTCGTTAATCTTTTCTTTTCAGGCTCTTCCTCTGCTATAGACCTGTATGAGTATATTATATATGGCTATACGTTAGAAAAGGGGCGTCGATGCTTACCATTTTGTATGTATAGTTGAGCGTTTGATATAGCAGTGGAAGGACAGGGTTTCAGATAGAAGTAAAAGCTTCAGAGTCAGAAAGGGTCTCTGTTCCTGCCTTTTGAGATCCATCAGATCTGCCCTGCCAGGTGGAATACTCCAACCTCCAGCATAAGTACACTTACGTACACGGAGGAGGGTGAAGCTTGTGATAATAAGAGGCGAGCAGCCTGTCTTACAGGTCTGATATGCACGTTGTTCATGGGTAAGCAACTGACAGCAGCCGAGGTTCTGCAGAGCACAGCACATCTGCCGCAGCCTGCTACAGTCTGCAACAGAGTGCAGCTTCCCTGAGACAATGTCTTCTGTCATCTGCCTTTCTTCCTCCATTTTATTCTAGATCCTTCAATCTCCCTTCTTTTTGTCCCTCCCGCCGCCATCTTCATCTTCATCTTCATCTTCATCTTCATCTTCATCTTCATCTTCAAGTTTGAAGTTGAAAAAAAAGAATGAAAATTAGGTTTGAGCTTTGTCTATTATTATATAAGCCGCATAAATAAAATTCCGATCCGAATATTGGTCACGTGGAGTTTTCCCCACAAGAGCTTCGGCAGCTTTCGAGAGGACGAAGACGACAAAAGAGATGAAGACGGAGATGGGGACAAGCGAGGAAGAAAGTCAGCCAGGAAAACACCTTGAGAAGAAGCAGAAGAAGAGAGTCAGTCAGAGAGACAGACAGCTGGATGGTGAGGGGGCGGATAATCATAGAGTGACGGCCTAGTCTGCAGGCATTCACATTTATCCTCCTATAAAACAAACGTCATATCAAATTGTTCTGCCTATCTATAATAGCTATCACCACATACTACACCGACCTACCTACAACACAGACAAACACAGATAACAAGACTGAGAACATGGCGTCTGCTATCCTCCCGCTTGCTGAAATTCCTACACTGTCTCTGCTCTATCGCCTAAGACATCTTACAGCAGCAGCTACCCCGCAGGTTTCCACGGCTTCACAGCGATTCAACGATATTATCAGTCATGTAACGCATGATATCACCCGGCTCGAGGTCGACTGCATCGTGAATGCCGCGAACGAATCCCTTCTCGGTGGCGGAGGCGTCGATGGAGCCATTCATCGAGCAGCGGGCCCAAACCTGCTGCGTGAATGCCGTACGCTTGATGGATGCCAGACAGGTGATGCCAAGATCACCGATGCCTATCGATTGCCATGCAAGAAGGTCGTTCATGCCGTAGGACCCGTGTATGTGATGGAGAGGTTTCGCGGAGGGCCTGGTAGGGGTGACGTGCGAAGACCAGAAATGCTGCTGAGAGGCTGCTACCAACGCAGCCTAGAGCTCTTAGTCGCCAGTGGATTAAAGAGTATCGCTTTTTCGTCGATCAGTACCGGGGTTTACGGGTATCCAAGTGTCGAAGCAGCTACTGTGGCGATCAAGGTAGTGAGAGAATTCCTTGAATCCCATCCCGAGTCACTGGAGAGGGTAGTCTTCTGCACCTTTGAGAGAAAGGATGTCAGGGCATACGATATGCTCCTTCCGTACGTATATTTCTTGCTTTCCATCTTGTTATTTCCACTAGGGGTATTTTTGCACCGTCAGGGACAAGATAAAAATAATTGAAAAAAGGAAAAAGAAAAAGAAGGAGGAAAAAAAAACCAATCCAGCTAATGAGTTGCTAAATTTTGCTTCTATAGCCAATATTTCCCTCCCACTGAACAGGATCTTCCACCTTCCTCAACCACCAAGGCGGAAGAGACAGGAACCGAAGCTGGAAGTCCACATGCCCCCGAGATCCTCGCCGCCAGTCTTCCTGATGCGCCAACATCTGAACCAGTAAGTCAGGACGGCGGTTCCACGGCTAAAAAGGCAAAGCTAGCTCCGGATGACAGCACCATCACCGCTCGAGATCTCGAAGATGACGATGATTGGGAAAAGGTGGATCAACCGGTGAACACCAAGGAGAACCTCGACGACGATCCTGTGGAAGTTGACAACGGTCCAACCGCTGCGGACGTCCAGAGCGTTTCCAGCGCTGCCGATCTTGAATCCTCTCATGAAGGAAAACTCAGATAAATCTGGTCTTGACATTGACAGCCCGAAAGGGTTCCTTTGTTTTTCCTATTTCCTGTCCATTTATTTCATTCAAAACCATCAATCAGTACCCTTGTACACCGTACTTCAAGCCATTACACCCCCTCGTTGGTTCTTTCCCTTCCCCTTTTCCTTTTCCTTTTTCTTTTCTTCTTTATCTCTCTTTCTAACGAATGTGATATACAATACGGTCAATGTACTCTGGAATTGCGGATTTGGCTTAAGGGACTATAGGGTTGATTGGAGCATGCCTGTCTATCAGATAAAAAAAATATGCGTGTTTCCTAATGCAGACATCGGACGGCCATGTTTTCTTTTGCCCTTTGCCCTTCATCGCGTCAATCCAACCCTTGCAGTTCCGTTTAGTCAGGGGAAAGCGTAGCCTAAATCTCCTCATCTCCTCCACTGGCTGCCCCAAGAGGATCGTCAAGCCATGAAACGGCCGGGCCACCTTGCATCCTCACATATATGTATGCATTATCTGTTAATCATTGTCGAGGTCCGAAAGTCCGGCCGGAAAGTTGAAGCGGCGCAGAGAGCCACGTCTGGGCGTTTGCTCCGGCCAGCTAGCCACACCACCTATACGGGCAACCAAGTATATACATTATTATCATTCTCTAGCGTTGTGGTACTCCTCGATCGCTTGATACCATGGCACGGGGACTCTACTAGTTATCTTGTCTTCGTCTCTTATTGATATGGCCCTGCAGCTATTGCCCCTGTGCTAGATGCCGATTTGTCGATTCCCATCTATAAGACAAACGGCATATATACGGGTATCAACCAGCACACCGGCCCAAAGAACCAAGCTGAAAGGGGAAACTCGAGCAGAGCAAACAGCCTCCCGTCGTTCGTAAAAACAGTGAATTCAGGGAAGAAGAAAAGAAAAGAAGGAAGAGAACGCCCTCGGAGATTTTTCTCCTTTTAGCCCTTAACTAACGGGGTAACTCAAGCTCTCTTATATCAGACCCGTTAATCATAACTCTTAGCTAAAATTATCCATAATAATCTGCGTAAAAGGCCAGACAGGCAGGCAGACAGAAGAGCGTGAGCATGAGATCTTTGTTTTTTGCGGTTTTATGAATGAAAGTGTTATGGTTTCGTTTTCGTGTTGAAGATTGAGATGAGATACGATTCGCAGGGATTGCAATGCAAATCCCGATCATCGGATGGTGCTACCGAGGAGAGCAAGGAGCCCAAGCAGGATTGACGATATTATAGCACAGGAATATGCCAATATATATATTCCCTACTTTTTGCTGTTCCAGGGTGGAGGGTTAAATGACGATGCACTGCCCCAGAAAACCTGACTTGTGCCCCTTTTCTTCCAGGTGCAAAACTTGGAAAACGAGAACGAGGCGGCGTTGGGAGGCAGTTGAATGAAGAAAGATAGTGAAAACGAAGAGGCAGACGGCGATGTTGGAGAGAGGTGACTCGTTCCTGCAAACCCCGAGAGTAACGGCTTTTTATATCAGCGGCACCCAAGCCTCTTGAGATGATCGGGTTGGGAACGGTTCTGCAACGTCCTTTCCCCGCCCCTGCTGGCGCGGCTGGCGCCCTATTTAGGGGCTTTCTTTCTTTCTTTTTTTTTTTTTCACCCTTCGCTGTACATGTGGTTTTCCCCATGTCTAGTTTCGGGCTCTTTGAAAAGAATCCAGGGAACACAAGACGGGAATGGGGATTTTGCATCAACCTAATCTAGGCTGCGTGATGGTATTGGGCGGTAAAAAGGAACGGGTGTGGTACATGAGAGGGGGCAAGCAGTGAAGGCGCAATAGGCATATGCAGTGTGCTGGTTGAGTAGAAAATTGTATGCCTTTTCTGGGGCTATATGTGTGGGATCTATGCTTCATGCATGAGCAGAGGCGGAAGAGAGTGACCAGCAAAAAGAAATGCTCTAGACCTCTGGTGCAGCGAGGTACGCAAGGAGGCGTTGCGGCTGTGAGCGAATGAAGATATTTTGTCTCCATCGACTGGTTGAGCTCAAGAAAGCTTGAGAGTGAACATCTTGCATGAAATCTGAACTTGTTCAGTCACACCAAGCAGGGATGGGGAGGCCATGTTGGAAACATGTGGGAAAAAAGGAGTACAAGAGGTCGTGTTCCTTCTCGTCGTATGTACAAAGAGCCCCTGTTTTTGTAAATCGTTAGGAGAGGCTATTTTGTTTGCAAAACCAAGATTTCACGCTCGTGGCTGGGTTGAACGTAGATAACGTAAGTGTATCTGGCAGACTTGTCTCAAGGAAGCCGTGAAGACCATGCCCGGAAATCTTTCGGCTATTGGCAGGGTTCCTTCAGGGTTTATTTTGGTTGACTGAAAGTCATGACATTATACTCCGTATATTTATATGTATATGTGCTGACATATTATATAGCCGGGTCATCACTCAAAACTAGCGCATTCCGCCAATAGAATGCTGGGGATGGCTATCTTTTTCGACGAAGCAGAAATAGGGAGCCTAAGGGAGGGCAGATTATGTGAAAATCCTGGCCATTAAGATGAGAGAGGGCAAACTCTGCCTCTTGTTTTCTTTTGCGGTTCTTTTTCCTCCTCGCCTCGCCCGTTAGGCAATGCGAACCAAACGGCGGCAAGCGCAAGATGACCGTTGAGATAGACATGTCATTTTTTGCCCTCTTCCTCCCCGTTGCTTGCCTTTCTTCTCCACTTGGGGTCTTTGTTTGTTTAGTGCATATGACGACATAAAGTCCCATGCATATTTATCCTTTTTCTCCCTGGCTTCCTTTCCCCCTTCTTTGGCCTTCCCATGCAGGAATAGGGATGGATCATGGATTGGGGAGGCGGGAAAGATCCCTAGAAGACCTTGGCAGGCTCCAGCCGTTGACATCCAATCTGCAGCCTGTTGCATCCTGGGACCAGCAGCAAAAAGTACTCCGTACGTAGAAGTATTGTAAAGACATCCTAGAGGAACGCCGCAACTGGTACGAAAAAGGAAAGCGGCCTGAAAAAACATGCTTGAAGCGTAAAAGTGTTTACATTACTTCTGGAATCTGAGCCCGCCGGTTCTTCTCGCTCTCGTGTTTTGATTATGGCCTCATTCTCCCGATCCGAGGTGGGTAGAAGTATAATAAAAACGGATTTTAAATATCCCTGATGGCAGAGAAAGCCGCTAGACGAGCCCATCAAATGTTGAGATTTTCCCCTGCTCACCTGCCAAATTGGTGAGGCGGCCCGTTGATCAGGCTTAGCGGTATGGAGAAGAAAAAACATGCTCGGGGAATGGTGGGCTTCTCTGTAAGCCCGATCGATCGTATGTTCCGATCTAAGACAGTAAAGTTAGCGCTCAGCCTTAGTGAATTTATAATTTTATGTAAGTACGGAGTAACTATAACACCCTCTGACCCTGGGTATCTCCATAAAATTAGTAGTCGGAAACCCTGTTATATATAGAGTGGTTTTGTCCCCCCAATCAAAACAGAACTGCCAGTCCGACCACATGGGACGGGGAAGGTAGAAAGTGTTCTGTATGCGACGGCAGCAATCTTAGAGCTCGCCTGTGCCTGTACCTTCTACTCCGTAATCTGTCCCCCGTGGCCGGAGTAAAGACAACATCTCGATCTTCAGTGTAACATTCTCGGGACCGATAGGGACGGAGGCAATGCCGTACGATCATAGCATCATGCGCCCTCGCGTATACTATGTGAATGCTGGCTGCTGTACGATGTAAAAAGGCAAATGGCAGCCCATGATTTGCTGACTGGCTGAGAATTGAGCCACGGTTCTAGCAATCCCAAGTGCCTGGATGAAAGCTTTCAATCCGTCTCGCCAATGGCCTGGTTTGTACGGAGTAAGTATTTTGCTGATTTTCTTACAACGCAGCAAGCAAATATGCAAAAATAGTTAATCTGTCTCACCTTGGAGAAAGAGGGGCGCTTGACTGCCTCCTGAGTTGCGAGTTGTCTGTTGTCTGTTGTCTGTTGGATCCATATGCTATTCGCATTCCAGCTGGCAACTTGGGCCCAGATATTCGGCTTCACCTCCTATTGTTACACTTCCATTCCACACTACTAGTTTAGCTTGATTTAGCCCTGGTGGTGAGATGAGGATGGATATTTGTAGATGACGATGGGGGAAGCAGGGGAGAATATTCCGAGTTTGGAAGATTTCAGGCCTGTCGTACTCCGTATATGCGAGTGCTTGTCGTCCGGCCTGCTCGCTGATCGTTTTAGACATGCACCAGCATCAGGTCAAGTCAGAGGCGGAAGAATTAACCAGAGTCTGTCTGTCGTGACAGTTTCCTGGATCAGCGGCCCAAAAAAAAATCCACATCCGCGTCCCATATATTCTTCTCTCTCATATTAATCTCTATCTCACCCCCTTTTTTTTTTCTTGATGCCAGTCCATAGTTACGGAGTCCAGTCGTATCCGTGTCTCGGAGCAACTTATTGCACAACTTCATTATCGCCAAAGCGGCTCATCCGGCGTTCAAAGCGATGTTGTATCGTTGGTTATGGAGAAAGGCAGCAAAAATATGATTTCTCTTTGTATATGTGTGAAAGATGCATCTGTGTGTGCATGCATTTGTCCTAAGACTATGTCCGCACATCCACGCCACATCCGCCTTCCATCTGGCCGGATTACTATCGTGCATGGACGATAAATCAACTAGTGCGTATTTGACGGCGTATATTATGCTGTATAAACACCGTTTTATGTACTCCGTGTAGGCAAAAGAGAGGCCCTGTTGCTTTTTCGATCGTGCTTCCCGCTGAAGAGAGCAAGGTCACCCTGTCTGATGCTGCTTTTTCGAGGCCTCTCCCTCTACGTCCTCGTATCCAATCCCTGCTAGGGGAAAGAGCCCTAATCTCGATGGTTCGCGGGCCGGATTCCCGATCTGTCTTCCTTTTTCTGTGTGCATTTGTTTTCTAAATTTTCAATTGCTTCTTGACGGGTTTTTGCAGGTCCCCATGTTCCATCTCTAATCTGCATCTCCATCTGCATCATCATCACCGTATCGAGCCAACCCAGGTATAGTCGCCGTTGCCTCTCTTGCTCTCTTTCCTCCTCTGTCTTCCGTATGGCTGTCTGAGTGCGTGTCTGTCTCCTCCGCCCCCCTGCTCGTCCCAGAGCATGGCCAGGAACTCTGCCTCCCCCCCGTTCCATTGCAAGAGAAGGCTGGTGGTCAGGTCAGGGGGCAACCACCACGCCATCTGTTCATCTTGCTTTTTTCCATATGCTCTCTTTGCTTCTTCTGCGTCTTCTGCTGCTGCTGCTTCTTCTTCTTCTTCTTCCTCCTCCTTCTCCTCCATCTCTCTTCCTGAGACTCGCCGGTTGTGCAGCTTTCCCTGTCCCACTGAATAAGCGTGAGTGCGAGATCTGATCTATCTGTTCATTCACGCCACCGGCCATCGTCATGTGTGATCTTCGTGATATCTGGGAATCTCTGTATCTCACGGCTCTGCCCAGGTAGCCTGTCTCTCGTCAGCTTCGCCGTCCTCGTCTTCTCTGGCGCAGGATTGTAAATCCCCGACGCTAGGCCCTGTGAGCTATGGATCTGCTTTCACAAAAAGAAGGAGATAATATAGTACTCCGTAGTCATAATGGTAATAGTAATAATAACAATAATAAAATAAAAATAAATGAAAATAAAATAGGAAAAACGTGTCTCTGACTGATCTCAAAACGGCTGGCACCACTCCACAGAGAGTCAACTTGACTCTTTTTTTTTTCTTTAAAAAAAAGACATCCCAGGCGTATATCAAGGCCCGCACTATAAGGTACACATGTGCCAAAAGACCAAAGGGCCAGGGATGTCAACTGTCCGGCAAGAAAAATAAGAAAAAAAGGAGCAGATGAAGACGAAGACGACGAAGAAGAAGACTGCAAAAAAGGGACCCCGTACTGCAAGGAGTAAGCAAGCACGAAACGGTGTGTAATATCCGGTCCATCGACGATAAGCTGGTTTGCGTTGGTGGTGGTTGTTATTATTCTTGCTATTATTACTATTACTTTTTATATATTACTGCGATATTGACGTTGACGTCGACTTCAACTTCATAAACCTCGACCTTCGACTTCATCTTCACCTTTTGTTTGCTCCTCGTATTTTCCTCCCTTAATTCTATCTACTACAAGTCCCTACTACCTCCTTCGGCTCCTCCCGCTCAGAATCCCTTGACTGTCTACCTCGAGTCTGCCTTTCCTGCAGGTCCCCTTCACGTGTATCCGTCCGCCATAGACACAGGAACTGCTGGACGACGAAGCAGAGGATAGAAAAGAAGGACAACAACGATAGAGAGAAAAAGAAAAGAAACGACCTCTGTCCAGCAAACCCCGAAGCCCGACCAGGGACGACAGCAGATTCAAAAGAAAACAAAGCAGAAGCAGTTGGCCTTGCATTGGTTGAAGGACGAACCCAGGGCAAACAGAGGGAGACGCAGAGAGAGCCAACCCATATCCCCATCCCAGGAGACTCGACTCCAGAGAAGCCAGCCCCAGATTGAAGAAGAGACGACAAGAAGAAGCAAAAGGGAAGAGTGAAAAAAGAAACCACGCACAAGAGTCGAAAAAGGAAGCAGGATAAGAAAAAGCATGGTTCTTTTGCGTGCGCTGTGAATCTGATATCCGATCTGATCTGAACCCAGCCCGCATCCAACCACCACACGCGAAAGAGAGATCCGTTCGTACATTTAAAAAAAAGGGAGAACGATCTTTGTACGCCCTCGTCTCGTCTCCTCTCCTCATTCATCCACCTGGCTGCTGGATTGGCCCTCTCCTCCGCTGGCGCCGTCCGTCCCTTTCGATCTGGCCAAGATCCAGCCCGCCGGCCCAATATTTGGCTACCGTGCTACGCTTTGGCCGTGAACCTGCAACAGCCCGTCGAAGCTTATACGGGGACGTCGCTTTGATATATTGTCGTGTGTGTATATATATACATCTATATACATATATCGATCGATCTATATACACTCGGACTGCATCTCCGTGTGTATACAAGCACATATACATCTATACATCTAGATACGGTCTCGATCCCTACGCCCGCCATCCAACCGATCTCGTCCGGGGAAGAAGAAACCTTTGTCTCGCCGTCTCGACACGCTGGCCCTTTTGCTTTCTTTTTTCTTCTTTTTTTCCCTTTTTGCTTTCTCCTCCCTCTTGCTCCTCGAACTGGCGAGCGACAGCCCCCGGGTACTCGCAGCAACGGAACTGTGAGAGAGAAGGACCGCCTCGTATCACCGGGTAGTTCTGATACTGTTTCAAGTTCACACACCCTCGCCCATTTTCGAAAAATATGAGCTCTGTCTCCCCTTGGGCCAAATAAGGTTGACCGATTACGTTATTTCCCGTCCCTTCAAGAGCATATTTTAAAGTCGACTTTTAGCGCCGCAAAGCAGTCCCAAAAGGAAGCAAAAAAAAGATCGAAGAAGAAATTAAAGAAAAAAAAACATTCAAAAAGGAAATAACAACTGAAGAAAAACAAATATTGCTGCTATCCAGAATCCATTCAGAGGCCATATACTATACACTTGATCCCCCCCTCTGCCTCTCGAGTCTCCCTCAAAGGAGAGACCAGCTGGGCTCATACGCACCGCACGCGTGCCACTGAAAGAGCACGGCGGACTCTGAGAACATAAACAGACGCTGGTCTGGAGCTGCTCCTGTACCTGTACCTGTTCCGGTTACCGCCATTCAGATTTGCTCGTCTTCTGATCCACGGGACGCCTGCTGCAACATCACCTCTCAAACTGATATTCTGCTACCCCTGGATTATAACAGCCCTTCTTTCTCCCACAAACAACCCCGGTTTCTCTCCCCCGTCACATCCAGCGGCAAGCAAACATCCTGCTACATAGCGTCCGTCTCCCATGGCGACTGGACTCACTGCCTCTTCGACTTCTACTCATATCTTCCATCGACAGTCCTCCACCATGTATCACAGCAATCAGCCTCAGTATAACTTCTCTCCTTCCACTCACCATCAACCGCCTCCACCTCCGCCATCATCCAGGTCGTCGGCAGAAATATCCCCCTCGACTCGTCCGCATAGACTAGCCGATGTTCCAAGTACCGGCGTAAAGTCGCTACCGTCCATCCACGAAGCACTCGGAAAGAGCAATCCTCTACCATACCCTCATTCCCAGCCGTCAGTATGCGGCCCCTCGCAGACACCGGGCCACATTGCGCCTTCATCAAATCTCATGACTGGGCCTAGTGCAGAAGGGCCTAGTGGACCATCAAACCCATTCTCATCAACAAACTCTTCAGCACCGTCCCTGCGAGATTCTATCCTTAACTCACAACACCATCCGTCTGCTCCATCTCAGTCCGAAGGCTCAATAATGTCCCAGGACTCGCACGCCCGATCTATACACTCGATAGGATCGGAGAAATCATCTACTAGAGGCTCGGTTGCTGACAGGTCGTCGATATGTACTTCACACGCACCTAGCTTTGACATGCTATCTACAACTTCTACCGCTGTATCTTCGCCATCTAGCTACGTATCGCCAGTGGGCTTCAACCCGTCATCTTATTCATCCCACCGCAGTGGCCCGGCTTCACAAACTTTCCCTCCACCGTCCTTTGAAACCAGACCTTCCCATTCGACGTGGAATTTTGGTGCTTCAGACCATACCTCAATGGACAGTGTCAAGTCGATGCAGAGAAGCAATGGATTACCATACTGTGATGCGGTCAAGAGACACCTTGATGATTACGACGTCCGCGCATCTCTCAATGAGGTATTTAATCTCCTTTTCCGTCATGCTGCTACAAATTGACTCGTTCGAAAAAGAGAACAAACAATGGCTAACTTTATATACAGGTCCGAGACACGAGTTCCCGGACGCTAGATATACTTCGACCATATTCCCAACGTCCCCAACCTAGGACAGAGTCAATCGACCCAGCTAGCTTGATGCCCTCGCTAGCTGAAATCGACGAATTGCTCCACTTGCATCGCCACACGGCAGAGATTCTCGAAAGAATCCGTTCGGCCGCAATCTCCCATGAACATTCTCTAAACGAACAGCGGAGTCACCAGCAAATCTTTAAAACAGATTATACCCGCGAGAAAGAGCGGATGCCCATGTACGCCGACGAGTACAAAAACGGAACCACCTTGGCAAGTGGCAACACTCACATCATGAATGGGTCTAGCATCGAAAAGAAGCGCAGGGTACGATGCACTTTCCCCCTCTTCTCCACCCGAACATGATCTATCATCTTCTTTCTACCCTTAATTGCACTCTTGCTAACCTTCAAACTACAGAAAGCTGCCCCACCTGGCCGCTGTCATAGCTGCAATCGTGCCGAAACCCCTGAATGGCGCAGAGGCCCTGATGGTGCACGAACACTCTGTAATGCTTGCGGGCTTCACTACGCCAAACTCACCCGCAAACAGGGTATGAACAAGTCAACTTCATCTACCGCTCCCACCTCTCAGATGGCCATGGCTGCAAGTAATATTCGGCCCAGAGCTGGTGTTGGCCGATCATCGCCTCTCCAGCCTTGATGACAACAACTTGCAACCCCTGAGGATAATCAGTATGGCTTGATTTCCTCCACCGAATCCTCCATATACCATACCCACACACACACACACATATATTTATGCGATGTATTTTTATACATTTCTTGTCTGTCTTTTCTCCCACCACCCCTCCCTCCTTTTCCCTTTGGTTACTGTTTTCCAAAATTGGGTGGTTCGGGAAGGTAAAAATAAACCTAAAGATTTATTGCAACATACTGGGGGCGTTTCTTCCTGTTCGATTTTACTGCACCATTGTTCGTTCGATTTCTCACTTGTTTTAGTTTTTCTCTTTTCTCTACTATTGCATGTTTATTTCTCTGGAACATCTGGAATACAGGGTTGTATGTATGCTGGGAATTGTCTCTTTTCGTTTTTGGAAACTGGAGTTACCAATTTCTTTTACATATTTTGCATATGCGTGTTTGCTCTTCTGTTTGGCCTGTGTCTCTCAATTCTTCCTTTTTCTTTCTCCTCCGTGGTTCCTGGATCTCTTTAATTTGTTGTCACATATACCCATCTACTGTTAGCAATTCTATCAAGAATCGAAGATTTTACTCCTATGCTAGATAAGCCTATGTTCCAAGAAATGTGCTGTATGCTGCGTGCCAAAGGGAGAGGAACACACAATAGAGAAGTTCCATGGTGGCCAAAAGCAGACCCAAAGTGGGTTCTCTAGCAATAAGGTAACTACGGGTACCTACCCACCAACCTTATCTGAACCGTTATCCAGCTTTCGCCTTCAGCCAGCCATGAAGCGTTCGCTCGGCCTTGACATCATGACTGTTATATGTACGCGCCTACTTGGCTCGGGACAGGTTGCAGTCACTCCCTTTGACTCAACTTAGGGCGTCTTCCCCAACTTCCGGTTCCAGGTGAATAATTGAAGGTGAAACTTCAAAAGTACAACATCAGACAGGCTGAGATGAAATACCTCCTGATCAATTAGGGGGGATAGGGAGAGAAAATTAAGGCATGGAGAAAGAAAGAGTTATCATTTCCTTCTCGAAGCTGTCACTCCGATCACATGGATATAGTTATTCCATGGATTTCGAGTGCTCCACTAGATCCCGCCCCTCGAATCACCGGACGATGACACTGTCTTTTGACAGATGGAGCCCGCAGTGGCAATATTGAAAACATATCCTTGACGCTGACTCACTTATATGCCGGCGTTCCCGAAAATTCTGTCAGTGGAGTTTCTCGGAGTTTCTGCTCGATCTCCGGTCTTGTCCTTGGATGAAATAATAAAGCCAGCTACGTGGGGTATGGGTGCGTTTCAACCTCTTTGGGAGTTAATCGCCATCTATTACTCCGTAGCCTTGGAACTGCCCTATATATGGAGAACGCCGCTGACTAACAATTCAATGGAGACGATGATCTTGCATGATCTTTGAACCATCTCTACCACAAACAACACCCGTTAATATACATACCCAGATGCCGATTTGGTAAAGTGGTACAACTATGTGTCTTATTATCAAGATAACACGACATAACCACGAGACCTCTATAAAGTACAGCTATAAAAATGTCTGTATAAACCCATGACCCCGTTCTTCCCAAGTTTGTCTCAAACTTATTGAGGGACCATTCGAATTTTCTGTGACCGCCTTTTGACCCAGGGAATGTTCCGGTCTGCCTCATTTACCCATGGACTCCCCAGCGTGACGAGTTAGGGACTTAGATACGCTCAATCTGCAATTTTGTCTGATTCAGCCCTTTCAATCTAATCTCTATGCCCCGTCCTGGCCCACGGGATAAGGGGTTGGAAGGGGATATCCGACCCAATAACACTATATACCCTGAAGATGATAAAAATATCTTTGTCCCGTTAGCGGAAAAGCAGGGACCTATCAAACTCCCGGGCGCGAATCTGCAAATCTATCATCGCGGAATTCGCTTTCGTATCCGGAGATGGATGCCATACATGTTGCAGCATGGATATGGATATCTTGAAATGGAAACATCCGAATGCCATCTCTCTCCCTATGACGTCTCGAAGGGGGGAAACACGAAAACGAGAGATAAATGAATTACGTGATGACAACCCTTTCATATTAACCACTATTGCAATGATAGAGTGAGGTCTGTATTTCCGAATAAAGGGGAAACGTATCAGAAGAAAGGAGTCCTTGGAAACGCAACGACCGAATACCGAATATAACCCGACCTGGCACTTCTGAGCAGAGCGATCCCTTTAGGCTTGTGAAGGCATTACCAAATAGTAATTTCTGCATATTTTCACATTCTAATAATGGCAAGTATCGTGGTTGCATTGTTTCATATACATTGGTTGGAGACTGTCCTTATGTCCAAAAAATCAAGTCAAGCTACACGTGATCATACAAGATCGCATTGATGGTTTAGTGGTAAAATCCGTCGTTGCCATCGACGGGCCCCGGGTTCGATTCCCGGTCGATGCACTTTTTTTGCTTCTGCATTTTCGCTTACCGCGATTATTTTTTTAGTCGTTATTTTCAGTGCCTTATAAATAATTGACGCCCGTAGCGAGTGTCGAGTCGGTAAATGTAAATGTAAGATAGAAATTCAATATATATTGAGAAGACTAGAGAGCCTATATGCATGCTTATCCCTGTGTCTAATGAAGATGCAATTGAAGTAGCTATGAATTACAAGAAGTCCGCTGGCGCTTTTGGCGGACGACGATGCAGGTAACAAACGAGAATTAAAAGCAAGAATAACAGGCGGTAAATGCGCTCATATACCCTGGGAGCAAATAGGCAGGCAGGCAGGCTGGCAAGAATGAGGAAAAAGAAAGCAGAAAAAGTGTATATAGAAGGAACGAAAGGAGAAACAGCGTAGAAGAGCGGGATGGGAAAAAGAAAGAAAGCATCATTTGCTAGAAATCCAATATGCTGTTTTTGGATGTTTTCGGTTCCCGTTTCTGTGCTGTTCGTGTCTATTTTATTTGTAATTCGTCAAGGCCGAGGTCTGAGGCTGATTCTGGGATGAGCCTTGGGTCAGGGCCTCCGATTCTGCGGTTTGCGGCTTCCATTTCTTGGGGGGTTACGTATTTGGTCGGTTTGAATATGTCGGGCGTATACTGGGGGACTCCTGGGCTGTGTCCAATGGACATGCCCACGCGAATCTAGAGATAAAGTCGGTTAGAATGCTGTATAGGAAAAAGGAGAAGTAGTAATTAATGAAAAGTGGCTAGCATACCAATGTTTCCAGAGCACCCTTTGAATTGTCAACCAAATCGGTGTCAAAGTTCATTCGTCCTGGTTCAAATAGGACTAATAGGGTACTTCCTCCAAACTTGAAGTACCCAAGTTCGTCGGCCCTGGATACCTTCGCGCCGGCCTCTTGCGTGATCACTGTGCTACCGACCATCATCGCACCGACGCAAATGACCATTACACGACCATGAGCAACAGAGTCGATAGGGACTATAATTCGAACATTCTCGCCGTACACGTCCAATGCGGATCGAATAGCCATTGGGTTCACAGTGTAATATTCACCCTCAATGGTCTTTGGGGTACCCATGATTCCATCAACGGGGATATGGAAACGATGGTAATCCTGTGGCGCAAGACGGAAGATGCCGAGAGCTCCGTTCTTGTAGCGCTCCACGTCCTCTGGATAAGCTTTCCCGAGAAGTCGTTCAATGGAGAATTCACGGCCCTTGACCCAGATCTGGGTGGCTTCAGTAATGCGGTCGAAGACCACAGAGCGACAATCAGCGGGTGAGACGATGATGTTTGGATCATCTGGTGCTGAACAGGGGCGTGCGCCTGGTTTTAGGGCGCGGTAGAAGAACTCGTTGAATGACTTGAACTGGTCCAGGGGGAGAAGCACTTCGCTCATGTCAAGTTGGTGGAATTCAATGAATGCCTCAATTTGACTGGAGGAGGCAGGGTCGTCGTACTTCCGACCTTGCTTGATACTCAGCGACTTGAGCATTTTACGAACTGCAGACAGAAAGTCAGGTCAGCTATTGGCTTATTACTCGCCGACTGCATCAGGGGCAACCAGGCAGACGAACTTCTCTTCTTCTCCATCTCTCTGCTCTTCAATCCCTTGTAGAGCAATCGAATACCCAGTCGAACATATACGCTCATCTTCTCCTCGTTGATCTGTCCCGTCAGGCGGTCCTGCACCAAGATATTGGCCGAATTGGCACCGATCTTGTAGCCTCCATATGACAGCTTGGTGATGACCTTGCTATACCATTTCCTCTGCGCCTGACTGGAGGTCACGAAGCCACCCATAACTAAATTGTCTACCTGTCTCCAGTCCTGGCTGGCACAGGTAGCAAGATGGGTGATGATATCTGCATCGGACCGCTTACTCAGGCGAGGCTGATGGCATAAGGGGCACTCTCGAATCTCAATGACATGCTCTTCACCTCGCTCGTCTGAGAGGTCACCCTGAGGCGAGCTGGTGCCCTCTTCGCTACCAGAAACCGATTCATCGCGACTAGCTGTGGCAGATACTGTTGTTTGGTCAACGTTAGTAAGCGCAGGGTTCAAAGTTAGGTGAGTACGGCCGCCCCCAGCAGGGGTGAGGGGAGCATCATCCTCGTCATCATCTTCATCATCATCATCGGGTAGGATCTCACTTTCTAACGGCCCTGAAGAGGACGATGGGAATTGCACTAATTTAGACATGGTGGCGCCCACTGTCTTTTTTTGCAACTCCTGAAGTTTCTCTTCAAGACAGATCACCGCCTGGTCAAAAGTGAGATCCATGGTATCTCCGGACGACTCGTTTTCTGCAGCAAATCTGTGGAAGAATCCGTCGATCGTTGAGTCTTTCAATGTCGAGCCTAGGGTGTCCAGCATGGTAGTCAATTCGATTTTACTAATACGTCCGCTCTCATCTGCATCGTACTGTCGTAGCATGACGCGCCAGAATTGCTGCCTCAGAGCTGGATAAGGCATGTACTTTGCTTTTATATGGAGTTCTGGATTATGTTTGTCTTCCCATCTGTCCTTGTTCTTCAGTAACAATGGAATAACGTAGTTTTTAAACGCATCTGTGTCGGGGTTAGTAGAAGGGAAGCCAGTTTTGTCTGGAGAAACCGGTGAAATGTTCCCAGGCACATTCAGCGTGCTAGCGGAATCAGGCTGAGATGCAGCAGGATTGGAAGTTGGAGCCGGCTGCTGATTGTCCTGCTGGTACTGGCTTGCTAACGAGGCAGCTGAAGATTTTGATTTCAGAGACGGTTTTGCCATTTTGGCGAGGTTTGATGCGGAAGTAGAGCGAGATAGGGTTAGTCTGAACCTAGACTTGGAGGAGGACTGAGGAGTGGTGGGCTCAACGGGATCCTGAGGAAGGTCGAAGAGTTGGTATAAGCCTGTCTCTGGGTCGGCTTCAGGGCCAGCCTGAATAAGGCTCTGCAAGGGGAAGTTTGTGGATGCAACAAAATCGTTCCCGGATAACTTGTCTCTATCAATGACGGTGAAGTTGATGGAATAGGCCTGTTCATGCTTCATCACTTGGAATACCATCTTCTCGTCAAAGACTGGGTTCAAGTTGTGACGGATGACACGGGTTCTCATGGTCTTTCTACCAAGAGACGTGACCACAAACGGGTCCATGTCAAAGGATGTGCGAGTCACTATAACAAATGTCAGCAGCTGCTTTTCCCTCCCCTGCCCGGCGCAAAATCAACTTTGAAATTGACATACTGTTCTTTTCTGGGGGTAGGTCAAGGACCTTGTTTATTTCAAGGAAGACAATGCCAACCACCCCGTCTTTGGCTCCGCAGAATTCATATGCCCGCACGGCAATAGACCGCCGCTTGAGTCGGGCAACCTTTGACTTTTGTCGTTGCTCAGCGATGGCATCCGGTCTGGTCAGGTCCTCCTTTGAGCTTTCACCAACTTCCTCGTTATCTCCGGATGTAGTGGGGGTAGCATCTTCCTCCTCATCGTCACTGTTGCGAATGAGATTCTTGAACTTTAAGAAGATCTGGTCTGAGGAAGCAGAAGGGTTTGCGGGGTCGACAAGAGAGAACTGCAGCTGGATCTGACCGGAGACATCATTGTTCTTCTTGCTGCTTGTCTTCCATTTCGATTGGAGATCGTACCATCGGGGCTGATGCGGCATTGTCAGTCGGGCACTCTATATTTGAAATTTTGTTTCTTTTCTCTCCCTTTTCTCGTATAGAGAGAGTAGCATAGAAATATATAGCAAGGATATATGTAGGGCAACAACAGGTATGCGTACCTCCTGGTGAATCTGGCCGTTTGCAAAGATATCTTCCAGGGCGATATCAAACTCGCCCATGTAATCCTTGCCAAACCTATCTTTATCCCAGCAGACACATTCGAGCAACGGAACACCAACAATAGGCAGATCGAAACAGACGTTCCACTCTGGGTTTAGAGTCTTGCTGATTGTAGGGGTGGACTCTCTGGCATGGCCTAGCGTGACCACCAGATACTGGAGAAGCAGGCAGTTAAGTTAGCCAGGGTATATCATCCAGGGGGTGGGTTAAGAGTTGGTTATTGCCTGTTGGGACAGGGGTAAACATACAGGATCACTCATGCCATTCCTATCCTTTGCAGCTAGATTACGGCCCTAGAAGGTAAAAAATAAAATGACCAGTGTCAGATCGGATATCTCAACCCTCATAGCCTATCCGGGAAAGACGTAAAAAAAAATTGTTTTCGGGCGAGGAACGTACACTGATAACCTGAGTCTTCAAGATCAGCGGGAATTTTGTCTCGGAGGTCGCGGTCGAGGCGGCAGAGAGGTCATCTTGAGAAGAGGCGGCGCCAATCTTTGGGGAACGGTTCCCACTGCGCCGATGAGGGAGTGGCAGGCGGACCATCGTTGGGAGGAGAGAGGCCGTAGCAGGACTGGGTGGGAGTTCTTCCTCTTCCTGGGCGAATGAGCTGCCTGCGGAGGCTATGGGATCGACGTAATCGAAAGGAGGCCTCTGTCAGCTACGATCGCAAGGTCATAGAGGCTGGTACAGGTCTGCTCATCGAGTATGACCGTGTATCCAGGCAGGCTGTGGCCTGTTGGAAGATGGCTTTGTCGTGTTGTCTTAGTGGGCGGCAGCGGCGGTCGTTGAGACGAGGCTCGTTTTGGGGTTTTTGGGGGCTTTGGGGGTTTTGGGGGGTCGCTTTTTTGGTCGATGGCGGTGGAAGAACTTCACCGACTTCCGCTATCAATTAACGTCGGAAAAGACGGGTGGAGATGGAGAAAGACATGCATACGACGGGGAAGAGGGCAGAGAAGAAGAAAAGAGGCAGTCAGGCAGGCAGACGGGCAGACGGGCAGACGAAGACAAGGTCGAGTGGTTTTGTTTGTGGTTTTTTCGTTGCTGTCGATGTTGATGTTTTTTTTTCGCGGGAGGATCAATCAAACCAAAGGAAGAGAAAAATAAAACATACAAAAGAAAAACACTGCTGCTTCTCCTTCTTCTCCTTCTTCTGCTTCTCCGTCGACCAAAAGCAAAGAGAGGAACAGTGAGCAGGGTCTCGAGTCTCGCTTTAGGGGAATCTTTTCTATATATAGGACCGTGTTCTCATCTGCGAGTATCTTCCAGGAGGACTATGCAGGGAGAGAGACAAGGCTGGGATCCATTTGCAAGGAGGAAGTAAGAGAAAAAGGAGACGCAGAGGAGAGAGAAGAGAGAAAGACGAAGACGATACGAAGGTGATAGATTTGTTATGCTAATTATATTATAATTAGCAGCAACAACAACAGCAAGCAGCAAGCAGGGCCTCGTTTATCGATAACTAAATAACCAAACACGGGGGCGTGCGGCTGAGGAGAGACACGAAGGAAGATGCTTGCTTCTAGTCGTCGCTAGCTGACGGGGACGAGGCCGGCAGACGGTTTCCGTAGAGGGTCCAGCGGTCTTTAAGGGGCAGGGAAGGGGGATGCGAGGAAGTGTTAGGCGGCTAGGGGGCGGCTAGGGCCTAAGGTTAGTTAAAGCAGGCAAACTCCAGTTAAAGGTTCCAGTTAAAAAGCCAGTAAAAGCCAGTAAAAGCCAGTTAAAGCCAGGTAAAGCCAGTTGGGGCCACCACCAAAGCAAGGATACGCCACACCCTCCATGAAGCAGCAGCCAGCAGGAGCCTGTCGGGTTCCCAGCATCAACCCAGCAGCAGCAGCAGCAAAGCCGGAGCAAGTCCAAGTCCAAGAACCAACCCAGCGTCAATCATCTGCACCTGCGATGCTCTCTGCACGATAATCTCTTGTCGGTGGTCTCGGACTGATGCCGCACTGCCACACACACGCAGTCTGCGAGTCAGCTATTGACACTGACACCAACATCGACACGACACGACACGACATCAACACCAGACAAGGGACGAAACACAGCAGACGAGCAGAAAGAGCCAAAAAAGCCTCAAGGCCGTCTTTGGCCGGTGCAGCCTGGTCCACTCCTCCTCTCTGCATTGCGTTGGACGATGACTTCACTCATGTCACCGTTGACGCGGAGCCCTTCGGCTCATGTCCAGCAACCAACGACCTCCACCACCCGCCGTCCATACGCCATCCCGTCGTCCGCCGCGCACCGTCCGTCGTGCTACTACTACTCTACTTGACGAAATGAGGGGGAAAGGAGGCCAGCCATCGGGTTGGAAGGATTAGTTAATTGGGGAGAAAGAAAAGAAAAGAAAAGGAGAAAAGGCTCCCAGAGAGATCCCGTTCGTGGGCAAAAGAAACGAAGGAGCGAGTCCAGAGAAGAGCAGCCGCAGCGTCTCTCCACTCTCCTGCATGTCGTGGATACATAGAGAGACTTCGTGGAGGCATGAAGTATGGTTAGTGAAGCAGAGAGCATAAAGCACGGAGCATATGAGGGGGCTTTCTCCGACTACCAACTATATGTACTCCATATGGACGGTCTACTTGGGATGGCCATATATGGTTAACTGTTGTTAAACTTATGCAAAAAGTTATGGGTGAATGGACGGGCCCATGCCATGTCTACATGGCTGGTCTCTATTGGCAGCCTCCCAGGCAAGCCACATCGGAGAAACACTCTCCTCTGATACGGGCGGACGAAGGGCCAGGGCCAGGACAGGGGGCAAGGAGTGATGCATTAAATTATTCTCTACGCTGGCTTTGAGATAACGATAACTTAACTCGTTGGACCTCACTTCTTGCCCCTTAGACTGGTTCGAAAGGTCATCGGGCCACCGCTTAGTCGTAAGTACAATAACTATACTTGACAGGTACGGCTTGATGCTGGAGATATCTCGGATAAAGGTCGATACCTAGGGTAACTTACTTCGCGAATCTAACTCATCAGGAGACAGAAAAGGAAAAGGAAGATCTATGGATATCCCTCATTGTTCAGAAATAGTTACATTAAGCAGTGCAAACGGTACCTAGCTGTAACTAACTATCTTGACTAAACCGCCCCCATAACCAAATGCCGGATTATATATATCATTCATGCATGAGAAGGCTTACGTGGACTAGTGGACTAGATACCAAAACTCCTGAGTTAGTCAACATGTCTGTCTCCTCTACAGCAGATGAACATGCAGCTTACCTTTACATCCAATGCTTCCTGGGACCATCGATCATCAACCTACTTCTTCTCCTCGACTGGCTTCTGCTCGGTCTTCTTGTCGCCCAAGAAGACACCCTGGGCAGTGTCGATACCTACGCCAGAAAAGTCAGCAATTGAATGGCTTCTTCTCAAGGCCCGTTATTAGATGGTGTATATATCTCACCCCTGTTGATCTGGTCGTTGGTACCCTGGCCGGCCTTGAGGAATGTGGACTGAGCAGCGTCGATACCTGTTTTGTCTCCCATTAGCATACATGCATGCATCCATCATCACATCTAATGACGCTGCACTGGCGGTAGAATATCTTACCCTTGTTGAGGGCAGTGTTGTCTCCGCTGCTGCCGCCCTCCTTGTTACCACCAGCGAGGCCCTTGACGAAGTCCATTGTGATTTGGAGTAAGTAGCTAACGGCTTTAAAAAGTCCTTTTGAGTGGAAGATGCGAGAGTTATCTAACGGTAGCAAGCAATGGCAAGTTAGCTCTGCAGGTCCAACTGCTGGGTCAGGGCAAGGTTGAGGCAGACGGCAACCACTCACCAAGAGGAAGCAAAAGTGTTTCTTTCTGGTGTCTGGGAGATGTAGTTACAAGCCTCAGGGGCAGAAAAGGGGGGGATAGCACCAGCTTAAATATTCCAGCAAAACCCACCGAGATGGAACCGAGAAGAAGATTTCCACTTAGTTACGTATCATCAGATCAGATCAGACACTTCCCTTCTCACGATCAGATCGGGACATCGGGCCATCCGGAGGGATGGGGAGGGGCACCTCGCGCAACCCCCTCCCCCCGTATAAACGGAGCATACTTCCATAGCGTACCATATAACTAAGCTATACAGAGGCGGGAGGAGGGACTCAAGCCTTCGCCACCAGGCAACATGCACAGCCTCGATTCGATCGATTCAACACATGCATGATGCCGCTATCTACTGGTTCCTTCCTGCACCAGCCATTGGTAGCTATAGACACGGACATGGGCATGGGCATGGGCATGGGCAAGCCAGTCAATCAAATCGTCCTTTCGTCTCTTCCCGCTGCTGGCCGGTACAAAGTGGACATACATCACCACCCGTGATCACACCAAGTCACCCACTCAATTTTCGTGGGCGTTATATGCTTAGTTAGTTAGTCATCGCATGGACTTAGTTACGACGTCATGTACCCAGTTACAACGCCACATCAACATCATCACCAAGATAGCACATAACAGCTTGCCATCCACAAGCCATACCAGAGCTTACAAATAATTTAAGTCAAAGCTTAATATTACTATTTTTTATATTTATTAAATAACTATAAATTAGTAGTATTAAGCTTAGTAATACTTAGAGAAGAGTGAGCTCTCGTGTATCACATGATATCATGTGATACTCTTATGGTTGTATCTTAATCCTTACCAGGAGCAGTAGAGAAAAAATAAGCAACATACACATTCTATCAGTTCTTACTATCAGGCTCTTAAGCCCTTTCTAATAGCTTATTCTACCTAAGCTGTACCTGTCAATTTGCTCCGAAGCCTTAGATACTCAAGGCTTTATCCAAGAGCTCTCAGGATAACCGTTTCATACCGTTTGAACCCAGTGACCCCCTTGTCTCTCCCAAGCATTCCTCTGTGTAGTATAAAATATTCTATACGTAGTATATAAGTGAAGGAATATATATCTATTGTAATAACCTCCAATTTGTAGTATGGTTCCAAAGTAGCCAGTAAGGTGCGATGGTAGCCAGTGAATGTCGGCAGATGTAAACATACGACTCATTGACCCGTATCAATTAAAATGATTACCGCCTGAGGGACTAATTCACTAGATGCCATTTATTTCACATGTCTAATATACTAGAAGGATGAATATCTTCTTTCGAGGGAAGACTCTCATTTGAACAGTTTATTGACAGACGATAAAGTAAAGGTTCATCCAATGGAGGGGAGTTATTCCCTTTTACAGTTAAATAAGCTCATCCGGACTGAAATTTGATCAATCAATGGGGACACTTTTGGGTTGATGTGCCATCCCCCCTGAAGTAACTAGCTTTACCCCGGGTCAATGGGCCCTATGTTGTACTCTAACGAGGTGGTGAACCCAAGGCCGACAATTTGTTGTCTCCCTAGAGTGAGGGCTCCTCGATGTGGAAGGGTGGCATCTCGCTGGATGAAGAGGTTCATCCGCGGGATTCTGCGGTCCAGGGAAAGGTGATCGGCTTTTTTTTTTAGGTGTTCTGTTCTTATATTTTTTAGCAATGTATTTTTTGATTTCCTGTAAATGGCATTGGATGCAGACTTACTATCTTTTTCAGAACACTCAATTAGTGATCAGTAATGTGCCATAACTAGTAGGCCGTTATTTTTGGTAAGGTAATGTCAGGATATATGTATTGGCCATATGCTCGCTACATTTTGCGTGGCCTTCTACCTCGCATATCCGATAGCTCAATATTATTATCCTCCCGTGGAGCTGGAACCTCAACAATGACACGCACTGGGACTGCAACGTCTGGAGGTCTAACCTCCCCAGGAGTCAGATCCTCAGTGGTTGAGGCTCCAGCTTCGGCGGCTGTAGTTTCCGGGGCTGCCACCGCGCTAGCCACGGGACCTAAGTGTTGACCGGCGTTAAGCGCCGTCCTGATGGCCTTCAAAGTATCCAGTAATTCGGGCCTCTCCATAGTTTCAGAATCAATGAAGCGTTGACACTCGGCCTTGAAGCCCTATAGAGTTACCTTCGACCCTCCATCCGTAGAAAGAGGACCGGAGGCATTGACACCCTGAGCAACGGGTTGGGTGGCTTCCGTCTCACGGTCCAGGTCCAGGTTCTCGGCGTCTCCGGCTCTCCTCTTGGCCAGTTTGCCGGGATAGTAATGTAATACCATCCCAGTTAGGACCGGGAAGAGGAGCCATGACAGGTAGTCGATGGCGTCTTTAGCTGTTCCTCCCGTTTCAAGCATGGTGAGGTTACACAGACAAGCCATCACGGAGGTTGAGATCGGGGGTATGAAAATAAGTAAAAAAAAAGCGAAAGTCAATGGTGTCATATACGGTAATAAGTTATATTGGAGCGAAAGTGATATATATGAGCGCCGTTGGAGAAGAGAAGAAAAAAAAAAAGAAGAGAAAGAATTTGGGAATTTCGAGCAATACTTGTAGAGCGATCGAACGCCTTCCATGTCTGGCAATGTCTTGTTTACTTGTGATATCACTCGATAAACACAGGTTGATGAGAAGGAGCGACTGGTATCCTAGAAGGCACGACCATGCCTTTGGTGATAGTAGGAAAGAAGCTGGCCAGTCGAGAGTACAGTAACGACAGTGAGAATATCTGGGAAGAAAGAGCCAGGGAGTCGCCTGGTAAAACTAAGCATCGGGAAGGAGCGATTGATAACTTGAAGGTCGTGGAATGCCTGCCTTTCACGGGGCCAAGCTGGGGAAGGGCAGATTGCAATTCACAACTATTTCATCTTTATCCGAAGGAGGGCTGTCTCTGAAGTATAAGATAAAAAAGGGGCCAGACATAACGAAAAAAGTGACCAGATCGGAAAGGAAGAGTAGGGTCGCTCCTTAGTAGAAAAGGCATCATGGAAGCATGCCGATAGTTACTAGGTAGCAACTAGTTACGAGTTTTCGCTTCGAGCTAGTGGGAAGACTTCGGCGAACAGTCTTAGTCTTTAATAGGTCCCCAAAAATCAATCTCCCTTCCCCATTGATCTCGAGACGGCAGTTCGGAGTCAAAATGGTGTTTGTACTTGAGATCTCCAGGCTTTATGGCAACCGGGGCAAAAGTGCAGGGAGAAAATTCGGTTCCATGCTCTCATAAGCTTCCGTCGGAATTTTTGCAGGCCCCAAGATTCTCCCAAGTAGTACTTCGAAACAACATACAACTTGGTTTGTATCGTAGACGGGAGATTCTGATTTCTCTCTCTGAATGGCTTAAGGGGCATCGGTAACAGTAGTGACAGTCATTCGCTTTCTCAAGTCGCGAAAGTTTAGGTAGCAGGTGTGTCTTAAAGCCATCACAATATCTAGTTGCCTCCGATGGATACGATGCTCGATATATAATCCATATATCTTCTTTTAGAATCAAGTTATTGGATATAAGTTTGATATCAAAATTCCAGACACCCTTTTTGAAATAGGAATCCTTCAAGAACATGATGTGCATACTCATAGCCGCAGCCGCGCACCGACCATGTGTAGGGCCAAACCGATAATGGTTCATGACCTCTTTCGCCTGTCTATATAGAAGGCACGGAATGTCCGTTTTATCTCTAGGCCCAAAAAAATGAATGGCAGTTTCTGTATCGCATTGACCCGGCTTTAAAAGGGGCTGTTTCTTGCATTGGGTATGGAATTTCTGACAGCGGTAGCAGAGAATATGTTGGGGAAAGTGTGCTTCAATCCTCTCTAGAAAATCCATCCGACTGTCACTAGGCTTCGACAGTCTATTGAGGATTCTGCCCGCCCGCGGCTTGCCAAAAGTACTTGGATGCAAGAAAAAATCAAGCAGCGTCAGCTGGTGGCAGCGACGAAGCAATGTAACATATTGCATCACCGTGAAGTGCATGTATAGGCGCTTGTGGTTTCCGGGACAGGGATTCAGCGGTCTTGCATTCAGCGGTCTGGCATTCAGTGGCCTCTGGGGATGTAGGCCACAGTAACATGCGTATCTGCCGTATCACTCGAGGACAGATGTCCATTTTTACTGTTGAATAATAGTTAATAAAGTAGGCAGTCTCACTTCTTATCAGCTGGTAGGCTTGCCTCTTTGGTTCAACAGTTTGATACTAGTCAATGAGTTAAATCTTGCTAGGTCCTTTCGTGGCCCTAGTATTTTCTCTCGGCAGTAGTTTCGGTGACAGTTGTAATAGGTGATCTGTAGTAGCGGTACGAATAAATGGTAAGATGTATTTTTTGGGGGAATAATGGGGGATTGCGCTCTTGATATCTTTTTTCGAGCTTTTGACGTCATTGACTCTGCTTTTGACGAAGTTTGGAATGATGTAGCGTCAATGAAATAACTAGTTACTCTCTCCGTCGCCAATTGGCGGATTCACCTTTTTGGTTGGCAGTTTGATATATAGTCGAACGAATCTAACTTATAGCTATATTAGCAACCAGCTTCGTTTGCCTCAGATTTAACTCTTAGTTAACAGGTTAAGTTAACTAGTTAAGCTATGGCTTGACCGTAAGGTTTCGTAAATTTGTATTGGTAGGCTGAAATGTTTTTGTAGGGTATATAATCCAGGTTTCGGTATAACTGGTGAGTTATCTGGAGCCTACGAGCTCACCGGTTTTCCCAAGTTATTATGGTTGAGCATACCGCCATAGGTCATGTCTCAGTTAGAAATATCTCACCGATCAAGGGTAATGGTAGAAACGCCAGCGAGGTAACCGTGTGATGGCAAATCTCGTTTGGGGCTTGTCTTTGCTCTTGTAATGAGCGCCACGAGACCTCAACGACTTCTGATGGCGTTTGCAAATTACTGGCGAGAGATATTTGTGTGGCAAGACCGAATTTTGGGCTAGTAGTTGCGTCGATGACTTCTGATGGAAAAAGAGAACTATTGGTGAGTGGTCCAGGTTATAACCATGGAAGCAGTAAAGGTTTAATTCCGTAAGCTTGAATGAACTGGACCGGATATCATGCATTCGCCAGGTGGTGTTCGGGCCAGAACAGTGCGGGCAAAAATCTTGGTTAGCTATGTAACTCTAGGCGCGCCAGGATTGAGAATTTCCGGCCTTAGTTAAGGGCTGCATATACCATAACGTTTTGAAGAGGATGGCCGGGTATAGGATAAGGCCCTCAGTCTTCGTCCATCAGCTATTTTAGCCTTCCTGAGTGGTTTTATCATATGAACCCGCCTGTTCGGCTTGTAGTCCAACTCGGGTTACCCAGATGGAGCTGTGGAGGCGCGATATCATGTACTTGTATATTTCTATCAAGGTGCTTCGTATACTGATCAAAGAGAATGAACTCGCTCCTGGAGAAAAAAAGATTGTCAATTTGTTATTTTACGTCTACTACAAATAATATATGGAGGAAAGAGATTTAGAAGAGGCGAGACGGCATGGCTTCCAATCCACCCATATCTCTTCCAGCGAATTCCGACTCCTTTGCTTTGCAATATCATGAAAGCTCCGCAGCAGGTTTTGGCTAGGGCGCCAGTTGCCAACATGCCACTCAAGAAGCGGGTGTCCGCTATCTTTAGGAAGAAGATATCTTAGTCCCCATATATACTCCTTGCCGTAGCTACTTTCAGGATAGTTCTCGTAGATACCTTCACCGGGACTAAAGCGTATACACGTGAATAACTCAACCTCCTCTAGTAAAGACATTTTCTCTAATGCCTTAACAAACGCCCCCAAGAATGGTTCTATAGCCTCATCAATAGGCATGATTCGAAACATATTAGGGTCGAAGTCATCCCAGCGACCACCGTTATAGTCCCAAACCTCATCCCAATGCTCATCTTCGGGATTCTCTTTAAGTAGGGGGTAATGAGTTTGGGTAACCTCGAACGGGGTTATATCTCGGCCTTCCCCCCGCGGACCTTGAAAGTACCATGTTCCAGAAGGTGACATTGGTTGAAATTCAACATGGAGCTTTTTTAAGTACGGCCAAGAGAGAGGGTCCACTATATCTTCATTAGGTGAGGGCCAGAAGATATTTCCATCAACACATGCACGAATAGCTAAATCAACCACACGCTGTGAGATTATACGAAGGCCCGAGCTTAGTAGATCGTAGGATAGTGGGCTAATCAGGTTAGGCATAGGGAGGGTTTCGTCATGACACTTGAAGGAATAGCTATATCCAAAGAAGATCTTAACACGGTTAATCTTTACCGGTAGGGTAGTTGTATTCTGCATGATGCTACCAAAGGCATGCCTTGTGTCGCGCCTAGGGCCTTCCCATGGCCGGGTAAAGTGAGTGAGAACAGGGTCTTCGTAAGCTAGCAGCCACCCTTCCTCGAACCTCGGGCAGTCCAAGGCAACTAAATTAGGGAGCTTGGAAACGAGTGCGGGTACAAGCCCATAGTCCAACGGCTGCAATACACAAGGTATATCGTATCTACTATCCCTTTTACCAGACCCACGCTCACCAACACTGAGGCTTATAACTGAGAGGAGGGTAGGCAAATTTTCATGTGTAAGCAGGCGGAGGCGCCAGCTAAGATAGCCACGGTGATGGCAGTAGTTGTCAACCTGCTGATAATGGCAGGGAGGCCAAAGGCAAAGGCGAATATTCCTTGGTCGATTATACGGGAGCTCTCGTTCCTCCAAGGTCTTGATCATGGTAAACAGAGCTGAGATTCGATGGGTAAAAAGCTCATTATATGACTGGAGATCTTCGGCTGTCTCGCGGCATGGAATTCTTGTGCTCCCATCAGTAGGGACCTGGGTTGGAAAGTCGATATCGACGTCGATAGCGCGGAGATAGCGGCTGCGATGGCCGTGATATTTGCCCAGGAAATCTTCGGCACTGTCTGTTCTGAATGTATAGCTACGCCACGCATACTGCTCGACGGCAACTTGAAAAAGGCGTGAGACCGTGAGTAGCTGGCCGCGTACCTTATGGTCAGCATGACGAACGATGAGATTGACGAGCTCTGGCAGGCCAAACACATTTATAGCACTCATAATGAGGTCGTAGAGGATCAAGACGTTGATAAATGGAATGGCGAATGCGTGGTTAGGGAAAGAATAGAGCCCAGAGCGTGTAGGACGCCTGTTGTGCGGCGTGGTAGACCGATAGCCGAGCGGAGATAGAAGAAGGGCGAACAAGTAGAGCTTTTCCAAAGTATATAACCTGGTCCTAGTAGTTATTTGAACAAGGATCTTGCTATCCTTGTATATATAATTGAATTGTAAACAAATATAGAGCAGAGAGTAAGGTCAAACGCTAGGTGATATCGCCTCTTCGGCTCAACATCCCTGACAATGGGCGCTGGTTATACTCTGGTAATAACAAAGGATTTTTCGGTATCCTCACTCCAAAGGGGCCTCATGTAGGTATCGTTTGGCTGTACTGAGTATGTCAAGGTACTCCATTCATTATTGCAGCATTGATCGCTAATAATCAATCGTGGTCGAGATTCAATATTACTTAATATCTGTCGACAAAGTGGATGAGTCAATAACGTCTTACTTGTAAGGAAGTTGGAACCGAGGTATGGCATGCAACAACTAACGCCACGCCTCACTATGTATGTAAACCAATGCAAAAATCGTAAAATATTGAAAACGAAAGAGAAGACGTTGAAACCAAAAAATCAAAAGCTGAAGAGCTCGCTTCTCCTTTTTCCCTCGGGATAAATAATCAACGCTGCGAGAAATAGTCCAACCGTAGTGGAAATGCTCACTTGAATCATCGCGTATGCTAAATCAAAAACGACATCACCGTACACCTTGCTCGAGCCAATTCGGGCTGCCAGATCCTGGAACGCTGCGTCGCTAGGGTTACCAGACCCACCGGGATGGCCTGCCAGAGCGGACGCTATTGCTGTCGTTGCGGCACTGGCTATTGTCGAAGTTGCAGCGCTCGCCGTCTGGTTTGCAGCGGTCTGGCCTACCGAGTTAGCCTGGTTGGCGAACGCAAGGCCTGAGACTAGAGAGCCGCTTGCCGCCAGTCCAGAGGGTACCTGAACCAGTATTCCAGGCAGCATGGCGGCGGCAGCCAGGCCGTGGCCAAGCCGACTGTAGAGGTTACCCATAATGCCAATAGCAAACGCGCCCATGCAGTTTGCTATCTGCAGGTTACGCGGGAACGCCTTGCTGCTAAAGAAGTTTACCAAATATCCGATAAACGAGAAAAGGGCCATGACGGGCACTTGCTTCCATTTTGCCTGATTGATCAGCGTGAGGCAGACGGTAAACGCTATCACCGACGGGAAATTATGCGCATATTCGTTTTGGCTGGGGCTGGTAGGACATACATACGCCGAACTGGCGTCGTGGTCGATTTTGCCGTAGAAAGTCGTGCCCAGCATCATTCCAAACCCAAGTACAAGAGAGTATATAATGGCATAGACAAGACGGACTGAGCCGGCGAGAATGTTCTGTGACTGTAGCTCGAGACTGCTGCATAGAACCATGAAGCCAGGCAGGATAAGGGCGATAGAGGACTGGGCGAGTGCGGGGAAACAGAAGAGACGGTCATCCCCTGGGCCATGGCGGATGCTTCCGATCGCACGAGCGAGAAACGAGAGGAGCATGGCGGCAGTGAGCTCGAATATGTTGGCATACAGACGGGAGCGCGGGACGGCAATGTACTTGAGCGCACCCAGTATACAGCCAAGTGCAAAGGAGACGGGGAGATCAATCACACGGCCGGTGAACGCGAAGGGCCCAACAGCAGCACTGGCAAGTCCGAACAGGAATATTAAGGTCAGCACGTTGTATCTCGGCTTCTCGTTTTTGGGCTCTTCCAGGAGCTGCATTGCCTCCTCGACGCCAATCATATCGTGCACCACATCTTTATATATCTGATGGACGTCTTGTAGCTTCCCCAGGTCCACGCCTTGATCGCAACGCTGTAGTTTCAAACTGGTGGTGTGTGTGGATGTATCATTGAATGAGACAAACATGCAGCCTGGGAGATATAGGAACTGAGCATCAAGCTCAAGCACACGGGACGTCATTCGTAAACACTCCTCGAGCCGATGTGTAGGTGCTCCATAGGCCATCAGGGCGTCGCACAGCTTTTCCAGGTACCGTTGTCGAGAAATTGTTTCCGCAATATGCACTGTAAGACGAATCTCGTCTTCGAGACGGGGTTTGTTGCATATCTTCTTCACAGCATTAACCATTAAACCACTACTTCGAGATCGTTTGAGCTCTGGCCGTCCTGCGGACTCAGCGCCCAAACAACCGCCAGTCAAAGTAGCCTCCGAGCCAAGAGTATTAAGTGACAGTGCGGATGGATTCTTGTTCTTCTCGTACCACTTGGGGCGTGGAGTGGATTTTCCCGGAGTTGTTTTCCCAGAAGTGGGAGCACTATGGGGTGCAAGGAGAGGGGAGGTGGTGTTTGCTTGCGGTGTTGGAATTTGCTGTTGTGATGTACGGTTTGCTTCTGCCTCTTGAAGTTGGCCCAATCGAAGAATATCCGTCAGGATACTCCGTCCATGTTGTACGGGTGGTGATTGCGAGCCGCTAGATTCTGTGTCAATAGAATAATGCCGCCTGCTCTTGGGTTCTGCCCTGGCACGTATACTCTTCACAATACCATTGGCTTCCTCGGCACGAAGTGTGAACTGCCGTGCTCGGTCTTTCTCGTGCTCATATGCTGCTTTGGATCCTGATGCTGACCTTCCTATATAATGCCGTCCTTCATGATGGGGCTCAATAAGATCCTGAGATAAAGACTCCTCATCTGACCTCCGACGACGATGAAAGTATGATGCTCTTCGAACCTGCGAAGCAAGATTTTGGGCTTTCTCGTAGGCTGCCTGAATTGCCTTGTTTTTAGTTTTTGATGATTCTGTTGATTGAGCTGTTGATATTGGGGATGGAGGTCTCCCGGGGCTGCCAAGGGGGGTTGGAACAGGGCTTGCTCTTGGAGAGGATTGTGCGGATAATGAGTCTCGATTTTTATACATGGGGATGAATTCAGAAGACTTAAATGTAGGAAGAGAGGGCCTGTGGACAAATGCAGGCGCCTGGGGTTCAGGGGGAGTATAGCTATCCACATAATCCCGCAGAGGGATCTCTTCTGAGCTCGAATCCGATCCATCCGAACCAAGAGTAAACTTAACTCGGTTAAAAGGTCGTTCTCTAGCATCATTGTTGTCACTGGTATTGCTCATATCTCTGATATGAATTGCAGGGCCAAGTCGGGGCGAGGTTTTTGGCGAGGCGTCCTGCTGTGGCTGCCGTTCAGAATTGCGGGAAGCATAGTTGCTCGATGTAAATGGGTTGCAGTTGGGGAAGTGTGCTGGCTGGCGAGGCCAGTCTGCCATAATTGGCAAGAGTAGTTAAGAATAGAAATGTGGCACAGTGAGTCGTAAGATCTCAACCGCACAGAAATGGGAAAGAAACGAGATACTTAGTAGAAAAATAAGAAGGAAAGTTCATCAGGTTGATTTGGTTATATGATGAAGTGTGTGCGAGGGTCAAAATAAATAATGTGTAGAAGGCAGAACTGAAAACTCGATTAACAAGATATCAGCCGTCTTGTCTATCAGTCACAGCCATCGGTCTAGATGGTGTTCCATGTACCCGTTCGCCACAGCCGTAGTAAGGAGCATACATATAGCTGGACAAACGGGCTTGCAGCTTAAGAGTTTGAAAATAAAAAAAGAAATACGCCTTGGTATCAGTGGGGCCGCACAGGAAAAGTGAATCCCGAAGATGGGATTCCCAAGCGCCAAAATAGCCCTATGCAGTATGTTAGGACCGTTATGGGAGGTCTAAGCTGATAAGGTCAAACGCGCCATATCCGGTCGACCTCGGCGAGCCATACAATTTTTATCAGAGCTGAATAGTTGCACTGATTGTATCAGACCCTGGGAGCTGGCGTGGAAGGCCCTGCGCATTGGCCAACATTAATAATCCAGCAAATTTGAAGATCCGGTCCCGTGGTGCCTGGGATCTGATATCATAATATATTAATAACAGTACCTTGAGGAATCCAAAGACAAGGAAGACTGGCAGAATACAGGTGATGACTGGATGAAAACCCTCCTTCCCAGGACTAGATGGCGAATTCCCTGCCACACATTCCCACACGGGGGTGATGCAAATAAATGGAGCTGTTTACTCCGTTGCTATAGATATCAGCTCCACTGAAGCAGAGACTTTCGCTCCACTAATTGGCCTTGATGCCCAAGCTCTTTGAGACTCTCGTTCCTTATCTCGCATTTTGCGCGTCAAAAAACCTAGCAAAACCCAACAAAATACAAATATAGCTCTCGAATAGCTGTGTGCGGTGGCAACGGAGCCATGAGGGTCTGACTTTCGGCAGTTCAGACGAAGGTTAGTTTTGCACAACGGATCCACGGGTTCCATTCATCTTGTAGATCTGGACCTGTCTCCTGGAAGATAGTTAGTCACGACATCCTTATCACAACTCGTCACCTGCATCGCATAATGAAAGCTGATCACTGACGACCAGCGAATTTGTCGACAGACTGGCCAGACTGTAGTTGGATAATAGCCCGATACAGATGAGAGAGGATGATGATGATGGATGAAGTTGAAATTGAGGTGGACGAAGCGCAAAACAAGCGACGCATGGAACAAGTAAGCGCCGACTTCTAGAAGCTTGGCATAAAACTTAGATAAGCAACGACAAACAAACCGCCTTAAGCGAGACTTTTTTTCTGCCCCTTTTGATAGCCTAACATACCTCAATCCTTTACGGATACGATTCTCGGGATGGTGCATATAGGCCTCGGAAGCAGCGGCTTGTGGACAGACAACGTAACTAATTTACAGAATGGGTGTGGCGGATGACTCTCAGGAACAAGTTATGATCAGCCCTGGATGCAAAGAAGGTCGCTGCCCGATCTCGGCCTGTCCTACATGGGCTGGATGTGTCGATATACCAAGGAAATATAAAAATATCAAAAAGCACATGATGCTCATTCAGGGTATACAAAGTGCTTGTCTAATTTTGTCTAATAACTAGGGTATCAAGGATATAACGGAGTGGGACCCGGCCATCAAACTGTTGTGCAAACGCCCTAGCCCCATGCTCTAGTTCCCAAAACAGTTCCTGATACATCAAACAAGTCCGCGAAGCCCCTTTTAGAGTCGTAGGCATATATTATGTATGACCATCCAAAGCCGATGATTAACTGTCAAGTCATCTATTCTCAGCCGTAACTGTCTACTGGGAGTATAGCATGCGAGTTAGAGGGTACGTTAACGTGTAACTTAGTCTCAATAACTAGGAATCCTTGCTGTTATATCCAGCCATCTGTTCAGCAAATTCATTTACCCAATACAGGCACATAGTAACCCTATATCCACCTCAATGTTGCAGTTACTTGCAAAAATTCTAGATCGTTTGCCAGAAATCCTACCTCATTGGCTAAGATAAGCAGGCAATCACTGCAGCGATGGCAGCAAGGGTACCATTTGGGTCCTTGACGCAAACGGTCTTCAAGCCAAGCTGCTTAGCGGGATAGTCATTCCCTCCTGGGAAAATGGCATCACCAATAAACATCATCTGATCAAGAGGGATGGTGCTTGCTTCGCTGAGCCTTTTCAGCCCGTAGGCCTTGTCCACCCCTTTCTGGGTAATATCAATGGAAGTTGCACCCCCCATGTTGATTGAAACATCAGGAAGGCGCTTCCGTAAATCTGCCTGGATGACTCTTCGTTTTGCAAAATCAGGATCCCAGACCTCCTTAGCATGGATGGGTGCTTCTTGTCCTAGTGCTGAGAAGGTGATTTGACTACCGCGGTCCTCGATACGGTTGCCCCAAGTCTGCTCTGGTTTGAACCCCGTTGCTTCTAATGCTTGGTCGAAAGCAGTTAGAATCAGCTTCTTGGTTTCGTCATCAAAGAGTTCCGCATATATCACTTTCCATTCTCTGCCGTCGTGTTTATACAGCTTCGTGCCGGTCGTGGGCATAAGCCAGAGTCTTGATAGATCAGCTCGTGGAGGAAGACGGCTGGCGACTTGTTTCTGAAACTGCGGCCAGTCACCGCCGGATATTACTGCGACGTGTGCCACGGCGAGTAGGTCGGCGAGCATTTCTCCCATCGAATTCAGCAGTGGCTGTTTGCTGAGGGCAAGAGTACCATCCAGGTCGAAAGCAACGAGGGAAATCATATTGCCGGTATCTAGTATGGGGCTCGTCGTTTATGTAGCCAGTTCTTGCAGAAATCAAGGGGTTTATCCTGTTAATAGGACCAACAATGATGGCGATAAGATCAAATGTGTTGATGGCACGAGTAAGTTCTAAGGCTGCGGGGGAGAACCGAGTTATCGGACTAAGCTTCAAGGGGGTTGGGGCTCAAGCAGTTATACCCCAGGGGTCTGCTTGCTCTCAGGCCCTGAGGTCGCCATGCTTCGAAACCAAAACCCTGAAATATCTAAACCTCATTTAAGCAGATATACGGAGCATAGGCAAACCAGCGCTATTAGAGGGCGGTTATCCGCCTAGCACATGGCACACGCATTGGGCTCCTGTGCAACAGGCACGGTTAGCTACGTCTTCAACATATGAGCTTGATCAGTACAGTAGGACCAAAGACGAGGCGCAAGTCAACGCGTTGCTATCTTGATTTCTTTAATTCATTAAAAACAATTTCATCTCATCCAAACTGCTTCCCGCCGTACCATGCCATCACACCATCCTGCCAGCTTAGCTTTTGTTCAACTGTCCGCTGACAAAAAGAATAGCAAAACCAGATCAAAGGAACAACTTTGACTGATAAAAGAGTGGACAAGCAAGAGATCAACTCGCTCAAAATCATGCACAGAGGCACAGATGGGAAAGGCCAGGGGAGGAGGCAGGTAGGCATGGGAACATAAAAAGTATCAGAAGCGAATGCAAAGAAGCAGAGAAAGAGACACAAGAACAATCCTATTTAGAAAAGCAAGAGCAGAATATCAAGATACCAGTTTGGCAGTGGTTGAAGTTGCACGCACGCACTCTTGTAACCATAAAGGATGATAAATCACGCACCCTAAAGAAGAAATAGGAGAAGAGAAAAATAAGGGAATAAATAAACGGCTAACAATCACACCCCATGTCATATGCGCCTGATATTTTATAAAAGAGCTTCTCCGCGCCAGATACCAGGGCTGGGGAGAGTTACATAACCGTGCTCTTTCTTTTCTCCGCATTGGAAAGAACCATAATCGGCATCTTCCTACGGCCTGCGTCGAGCTCCCCAGCTCCGCCGTTGGGACCGCCCACAACTTGTTTTCTCTCTGATCCGATGGCTCCGTTAGCAGCAGCACGTAAGCTTCCTAAGCTTCGTCTGCCAGATAGGGAGGAGCTGCTATCGGCATCACCGTCGGATGGCGAGAAGGAGAATTCACCATCGCCATCTTGCTCATTTCCATGTTCACTGGAAGGAGTCACACTGCCTGTGCTATGTGAGTTGCCGTTTGACGTGGAAGTGGAGGTGTTCCGCTCTAGTCTAGCACGTACAAGACTGTGAACTGCCCTACGGCGTTGACGGGTAGCAAAGTTCTTGCTTCCCTCATGCTTAGTTGTTGGCTTGGCGACGAGCTCCTCAAGCGGTGGTGGCCCACGGGGTTGACGGATTGCATGCTCTCCAGCGCGGTTTTGACCGGGTCCAAAGGTGCCAGGTCCCGCGGAAGCAGGAGTCTGTGGGAACATCGCTGACTTGGGGGTGGAGGAGCCATTGTTGCTAGATCGAGTGGTCTCGTTAATAAGCTTGACGGCCAAAGACAGCGACTTCTTGTGATCACGCTTGATACCAGGAGCAGGAGACTGAAGCGGAGGGGATTGACGGGCCTGTTGCTGGGGGTGCATTTGAGACTGAGCCTCGCGAGGAGGTGTGGGGTTGCGGGTAGACGGGGTTGAAGAGTGGTGGCGGATGGGAGACTGGCGGGATTCCGCTGGAGGTGGAGAGACACGAGCGGAGGCACGGAACATCGAGTGCGTGTTTCCGTTCGCGTGGCCGTTTGAGTTGCCGTTTGAGTGTGCATGGAAGCCGCCGTTGGTTGCGTGGGACTCGACCGGAGAGCGAATCTGGTCTTCGTAGGTTGACGCGGTTGGTGCAGCGGACAATGGAACGTCATCATAGACGCTGTTGTCCACCACGTAGCTCTGCTGCCCAGTCATTGGGTTGAACACTGAGAACATGCCGGGCTTGCCGGGAACGGGGTGCACAACGGGCTGCATTCCATGCTGGGCTTGCTGTTGATAGAATCCCATGGTAGGCAATGCAGACAAAATCTGCTGCTGTTGTTGCTGCTGCTGAAGGGCCTGTGCATGTGTGGAATGCATAGGAGTTCCGATGTGAAGTGCCTGGAACTGTTGAGCAGCAGCAGTAACGCTGGCAAGTTGCTGTTGGAGACGCTGCTGCTGGGCGGCGAGGTACAAGTTGGTAGAGACTAGCTCTGCATACAAGGCCTCATCCATGGGCTCACCATTTTCTTCGAGAATATGGTCGAGAGCCGGGGGAGCTAGGACGTGTTCGGGGAGAGAGTACATCTGACCGTAGGTCTGGGCAGTGCTTCCGCTGCTGTACGACTTTGAGTGGTTGAACGACACTCCCGTAGCCGTCTGGGGAACCCCACCGAGGTACGCGTTGGAGTGGTTGCTATAATTTTGCATCCCGCCAAAGCCATTCTGATGGGGGTGTTCCTGCATCAGGGGAGCGGTGGATGGAGTGGTAGGCTGTTTGGGGGCAGTCCTCAACCCAGCAAGCAGGTGAGAGCGGCTTGTGCGTGGAGTTGAGACGGATCCATGAGCATCATCTCGTTGGTCAAGCTTAGATGGGTGCGGGACGCTGAGACGTTTGATATGAGAACCTTTACCACGAGAAGCAAATCCGGATCCGGGAACGCCGAGAGAAGAGGTGTTGAGGGACATGTTGTTATAAGTCATTTGAGCAAGACCGCCAGTGTCCATGCTCGTAGTCGTCAAAGGTTCGATGGGCGAGAAAGAAGTAAATCAGATATCAAGTATTTTTTTTTGGCTCGTATATGCACCAGTGCCTTGCTAGAGATCGATCGATGGACGGACGGTGGTAAGAAGAGAAAAAGATTAGACCGAGAATTAAGTAACGAGATATGCCGGAGAGTAGATCCGACAGGTCGCAGAGAGTCAAAGGTAGATATCAGAATTAGGGGATTAAGATGTATGTAATGAAGGGTCCGTTATGAGTTCCGGCTGCAAACTGTTAGTTGTTAATCGAGATGCATCAAAAGAGCGGTAACAACTCACCAGAGTCAAAAGAGGTAGGTTATAAAATGGGGGAAACGAGAAGAGTAAGGGTAACGGAACCAAATTAGAAGTAGAAAAAATATACAAGTGAAGCAACGCGGTCGTATGGCAAGAGAGGTTCAGTTTGCCGCGGAAAGGAGGACGAAAAGACCGAAGATCGTGACGACGAGGATGCTCTGCAAGCCTCGCGTGAGGGTTAGACTGAAGGATGTGAGAACAAAGGGTCAGAAAGACGAGTACCGCGTGTACTGGCGAGGAGTACAGGCAGTAAGAACCAGATGAACGCAAGATACAAGCAAGTAAATGGGATGCAAATGCAAGTAGACACAGGAGGATGAGCAAGGAAAGAGTATCCGGACGCGTTTCAGTCAAGGGCTGAGAAGACTATCGGCTTCAAAGGACGAGAATCGGGGAATGTTGAATATAACGATGCAGTACGCTATGAGTGTTGGACGTTGGCGATGTTTCCCTGTTGTAGGATCTCGAGATGAACGGGCGAAACAACCAAGGAAAAAGCAAAGATAACGACCAAAAAACAGGGCTACAACGTAGCAAGCAAGGTCTAACGGGAGGACAAAAGTCGGCTTTGAAGGAAAACGGTGTCTGTCTCTTGTTCACTAACGGCCGGGTATGCGCGAAAACGTCTGCTAGGCTCCAAAAAGAAAACGAAAGAGAAAGGCGAGAAGAAGGTCGGAGGAAGGGTGAAGGTATTATTTAGAGTCGGTTTGCTGGTTTGCAGCGGTAGAAGGTGGTGGAGCGAGATGACTCGCACACGACGGCGATTGACGTGGGCGTGGCGGTCGTCGTTGGAGCGCTGTTGGTCGTCCGGCTAGCAGAGCAGGCGAAAAGGAACGAAGAGAAGTTGTCTTTTGGTTTTTCTTTTTTGAACGCAGATATGCACTAGAGAGAGCGAGAGAGGAACAGAGAGAGATAGAGAGAGAAGAGAGAAGAGAGAGAGAGAAAGAACAAGAGGCGAGGATGAGGATGAGGATGAGGATGGAAGAAGAAGAAGAAGAAGAGACGAAGATGAAGATGAGACGAAGTTGAGGAAGAAGAAGAAGAAAGTCGAAGTTTTGGCTCAAAGGGGGAAAAAGGCAAAAAGAGACGCGCGCTAAGCTGGTTTAGGACTAGCGAGCGCCAGAAACCGCAGTTTAGCGCCGGGGCTAGAGCCAATTAGAGGAGGGCAGCAATTTGCAATATAAAGTTGATATCGGGCGGAGGCGAAGGAAGAGACGGTGATGAGGGAGGAAAGGGTCAGGATGCAGACAGGCAAAGAGGCAGCAGGGTCGGGAGGAGGTTGGAGTCAGTGCAGGTGTGATGCTGGGACTGGGCTTGATGATAGTGGACGAGGATACTACGGAGGGACGACATGGAAGGCACTCATCAACCGCTGCAGGGTCATTCATTAACTGCATACATAGTACGGAGTACAAAAAAGATGCATGCCAGGATATACGGGCGGACTGCCACACGGACAGACGGATCCCTCCAGCCTATGGGCCTATGAGAAACAAGAAACTAAAAAGGTACATTTGATACCCCTGGTTTCAAGACCGGAGTAGAGAAAAACAAAACCAACATTAAACTGGGTATGCAGCCGCCATGACCAGGCCAGGACCATGACCCCAACCGTAAGCGCCAACCAGATGAAACAGACGAGCATCAAACGAGAAGAAAATAGAGAAGGGGGAAAAAAGATGTAACACCTAGCCGTATATGCAAGAAAGATGGTAGAGAAAGAAAGATTAGGAAGCCACCGAGCTAGCGTCGACAGCATGGTCAATGTCCAGCCCGTTTGTAGTCTCGTTGCCATTGTTGCCAGCACCGCCAGCGCCGTCATTGCCATTCCGGCTGACGCTTCGACTACCTGTACCGGGAGTTTCGGGGTCTGGCTCCCCAGTACCCATGAGTTGTCTGGCAGTACTTGGACCAGGACCGGATCTCTTCTCATTGGCACGGTCAAACTCCAACGCGTCTGCCAGCTCGCTGCTCATCGGGTCTAGTTCTTCCTCCGCCAGACCTGTGGCTAGCGAGACGAGCTTTCGATGCACGTCCAGCTTGGTGCTGACGCCCGCATCTGCTCGTTGGCGGATAAGTTTAGCCACGGCCTCCTCTCGGTCGGCTTGTGCTTGAGCCAGTTCGTTAGCAAGCGTGTAGAGTTCCAGCATTTCGTCTGGTGCCAGTTCGCGGTTTGAGTCTGACTCGCCTGTATCGTCCGTGATGCCGTTTGATTCGTATAACGATGTGAGTTCGAGGTCGTGTGTCTGGTTCAGTAGAGACTCGTACTTGGCTTTGATCTCGTTGAATCGGGTTAGCTGGGAATCGAGATCTTCGCTTTCTTCTTCCTTGGCTTGCAGAGCTTCTGTTTGAGTGCGGATGTTCTCCCGGTCGGATTCTAGTTGCTCATACAGGCCCTTGGGGTTTGTTATATCCTCTCCGCCACCGACACCGCTTCCACTGCTGTGTGGAGGTGTCTTGGCCTCTCCGTATGCGCGAGCAAGTCGTCTGTTAGCTTCAGCCATTATAGAGCCAATTCGGACAAGTAATGCATTGGTTGCCTCTGTTGCGACTGCTGACCCTGCGTAGTTGCCCGCCGTGGGTGTGGTGACGGCATATTCGCCTTCACCGTCGATATCCTGAGCGTATGTGACGGACGAAGGGGGCGGAGGGTTCTCCTTTCGCCGCTTGTATAGGGCCATCAGCACCTCGTTGGCTGTTTCGTGGTGTCTGTTCTGCAAATCGCCTGCTTCAGGACATTGCGCCAAAAGTGTGGTCGCAAGCCTATAGCATCCATTCTTTGCCGCAGTTAAGGCCGCCGTATCTCCATTCGCGTCCTGCGACGAAAGGAGTAACGAGATTTCATGTCTAGGAAACACTTGGGAGAGCTTGTCGATTAGGGTCTGGCAGTAGTATCGAGAACTCTTCCATTTGCCTTTACTCCGTGTCGTCGCCGCAAGGTGGTTAAAGACGGTTGCGCCAAACCAGTCGCGGAATGTGATAGTGCTATGTAGCAGGTCCGCCAGTTCTCCCATTGTGCGCTTTTCATAATTGTTGGTGAACAAGACCGCACGGACAAGTGGTGTTTCGTCGTGCTTTGATCGTACACGCACATCGGCACCTCGGCTGATAAGATCTTTGACGATATCGATATCACCCATAGCACAGGCCCAGTGGAGAGCGGTGTTACCTTGGTCATCAATCGGCCGGTCGACTTGAAAGTGTGTGGGTGGCACTGGAGGGAGAACACGGGACGCGCTTGGGTCGTCACCAACGGTCATGAAGTAGTCCAAAAGTTGGTCTCCGTATAGTATGTGGTTCTGTTCTATGATACTCATGGCGACATCGTTATCACCTCTCTTACGCTTGCGAGACTGGGTTGATTCAGGAGACATCTGCGCAAGGTCGTCGTCCGCCATGATGGAAGGGGTCTCAGGGCTTCCCTGCATTATCGACGAGGCCTCATTGAAGGACTGGCCTACGCCATACTGCTGTTGCTGCTGGTGGTGTTGCTGATCCTGGTGGAAGCTGGCCGGTGCCGAGTTAGCAGGCGGTATAGCAGGCGGTGCGGGAGGGATGTGCTGCTGGTTGGCGGTTGTAAATGAGCCACGAGTAGATGCGGCCGCACCTCGACGGCCACCAGCGCCCCCCCTTTGTGCTCTTGGTTTAGACGCTGCGGTGGTGTGTTTGGGTGCTGGAGGAGGGCTGGCATCGCCGGTCATGAAGTCGAACAACGGCCGTAGTCTGTCGAGTACGCCGTTCTTGTCTGCCAGGGCTCGAGCTTCGGCAAGCGGTATCCATGTTCCTGTGGTATGTCAGTACAGAGGGAAGACAAGATCGTTCTTCAACAGTAAGTAGGGTAGAGGTGACCTTGATATTTCCCGTAGCCTCCCTGGATCTTCTCATGAACGCCGCGCTGGACTTCACGCTCGAGGATGCGAGTTCTCGACGGCTTGTCCAGGCCGGCAGCTTTCAGGATATGAGTCGCATTAACCCAGTCGTCCACCCGCCGTCTCATCACATTCTCAGTCCCTAGTTTGTATTCGTAGACGGGTACCTATAGCAGCCAGCCAAGTCAGCATTGCAGTGTCCAGGCTAACTGAGAAGGGAGGGGGAAAGAAGAAGAAGAAGAAGAAGAAGAAGAAGAAGAAGCTGACATTGCTGTAGGTGGCAGAGTAGATGTTCCCTTCATTGCCCGCCGAAGAGGCCATTGCAGCCTATCTTCCGACCACCGCCGCCCGTTGTCGTCAATCCAGTGAAGCGTCCAGTCAAGGTAGAACAAGTGGAGTGTATTCGACGGCTGTAGAGGCGCAGAGATGAAGGATGCTTAAGTAGTTAGTGGTTGGTTGGTTGGAGGTTGTCAGACAATATCGCTTGTCCCTGGCATGCTGCAAGCTTCCTGGAGTGACTAGAGGCTGCTGCACCCGTCCACCGTAGCCCGTCCGTCCGATTCCAGCGCCGGAGTGTAGCTACCAAATCCCAATTTAGATAGATAGCTGTCTAATTGCTCGTCGCGTCCACGGAAAGAAGAAAAAAAGGCGCCGACAAGCGAAAAAAAGACGAGAAAGACGCGACGGCGTTCCGAAGGGCGAGGCCGGAAGAACCTTTGGCCGCGAAGTTGAAGTTGAAGCCGACGTTGAAGACGAGGAAGAAGAAGAAGAAGAGAAGAGGAAGAGACACCGCGGCATGATCCATTGAGCTTTGTTGCATCGAAGAATATATACAGCACAGCAGAGAAACATGACGGCTGGAGAATCAGTGAAGGTGGCGGACGCCAGACGTGAGTTTCAGCGAGGTTGAAGTTGAAGACGACGAAGACGAAGATGAAGATGAAGATGAAGATGAAGATGAAGATGAAGACGAGATGAAGAAGAGAAGAAGGAGAGAAGCTGACAGAGGACAGTGGCTACGCGGGAAGAGATGTCGAATGCTCGTCTTCCGATCGCCTACAGAGACAGCTGCGCACACCTGTTGATACCGCTGAACCGATGCCGATATGATGAGTACTATCTTCCGTGGAAGTGCGAGGTAGACATACCCTTTTCAGGACGTCGGGAAGATGAGATGCTGACGGCTACGATAGAACGAACGACACAGCTACGAGAAATGCCAGTACGAAGAGTTCAAGAAGCGAGTAGCGAAGATGGACGAGCTGCGGGCGGCCAAGGACGGCGCACGAAGCAACTAGACAGGACAGTCCGGCAGACGAGCGTGAGGCGGCTCTGTACGATCATAGAGAAGACGAGACGCAGAGGATGGAGTGTGAGAGAGAGAAAGCAGTGTGTTTACTCGATGTTACCTTTTTTTTTAAAACCTGGGCTGCCGGCATGATAGACGCAGTTCTTCTCTACCAAATATCTATCAGCAAATATCAGAGATATCAAACCAAAGGCCCCCCCCCAAAGATGCAACCAACCATCCACCCACAACCACCCACAACCACCTGGGGACGCACAGAAGCAACAGGATGCAGACAAGGACATGCGAGATGTGCTAAATAAAGCAAGGCTGAGGGGACTGTTTGCTGATAAATCAGTCCAGACGAAGGCCATCGTCCGGGCTGACGGCTCGTGAAAAGCGTCTTTTTGTTTCCGTCTGTCATCTGCCTCTCATCCCTGCTGCGGATGTCTAACAGTAACTTGTAGTACGGAGGAGTTGTTTGGTTTGTATCCAGTAGCTGCCAGGCATGAGATGGGGGAAGAGGCCGAGATATCAACGCCGTCTCTTAAGGACGGGCTCTTAGCAACTCCTGCTCTCGGCCACCGCACACACTCGCTTATGTAGTTACTCGACTATGGAGTGATCAACGTGCCTTCAAGGCTATCTTCCGCGTCCTCGAGGCCTGCAGCGCCGACCAGGGTGAAAAAGAACGCTCGCGGTCTTAGGTAACTCAAGTATCTCAAGTAACTCTCTTATAACGTATATGTCCAATGCCCAAGGTGGTTGTCAGGATATAAAGTCCAAGGCCCTCGTCCGCAGCCCCTTCCCCCTGTCCCTCTACTGGCCCCTTTACCACCGTCCCCTCCTCCTCCCTCCCTCTTCTCCCTCTGCTCCCTCTGTCCCTTCAGCTCTTCGTCTTTCTATCTCTTCCCCGTCATCCTCGTCTTCTACTTCTCCATCTCCATCTTACGCCCGAGAAAATAACCGCGCTTATTAATCCGTCCGGCCAAAAACGAGCAGGACGAAGTATAAGTTCGGCCGTCGGCGCAACCAGAAAAAGATATCCTCGTGTTATACGCTCTATAACTATTTAACGGACATAAGCATAACATAAAATATATACTTACTTACTGTTGTGACTGCGATGCCTGCTCCCTGAGTACCGCTGGCCGACCGTCGACATCCTCATCGCTATGGGTTTACTGTACGAGATGCCTCCTCCACTTCGTCCCTCCTCGCTGCTGCTCCCGCTGTGAATGATCTGCTAATTGATAATCGGACTGGCAGCGCGCTTGGCACACCACTGGCATGGCCAGAAGCAAAAAAGAGAGCCGGCCAGGTGAGGGAATGGGGTATCGAGGTATTCCTCCTTGCGTCATCGTTCAGGATGAAGGCTCTCTCTCGCTTGTTCGAAGTTGGCGGCTTTAGTCTGATGTTTTGTGCCGCAGCAACTACTCGCCATATGGAAGAAGGCCCGGGGAAAGGAGCGGGATGCGCTGTTGTGGGGTGATGAGGTATGTGGGATGTCCGCTGCAAGAGAAAGCAGGAGTAGGGAGTTTTGCTGGTTACATACATACAGCTGCTGACCGGCTGCCTGCCGTTTGCTAGGTTGAATATCTCGTCGTTGCGGTTGACGATAAGGAGGAGAAAGTGCGGCTGTCGCTGTGCCAGGCAGAGATCCTCAAGGCACTTGCGCAGGATGCAGAGCTCTCCAAGAAGACTGCTGTCAACGGAGACGCTTCAGAGTACGGTCTACCGGGTGGTCTCTTTATTTTGGTTTATTTTATTTATCTTGGAGATGATTCTGACTTGACGGTATAGAAAGGAGCCTCTGCCGACTTTCCACCCTGAGTTCGGCCGTTTCATGCTCGAAGCCACACCGGGGAAGCCATGGGGAATCGGCTTCAAGGAACTGCTCAAGGTGGAGTCCAACATGAAATGGAGGTATGGCAGCCAGACTCTCTCGATTTTGTTGTTTTTGCTCCTTTTGTGATATGGTCTAATATTACTAGACGAGTTACGGCTAAGAACCATATGGCTGCAAACGAATACCCCATCACGCTCACTACATTTCCCCGTCTGGGGTGCAGTGATGACTTTACCTGCCCATCATACCCGCTGTCAGGTCCAGCTCTGCGCTCACAGTTTGTACCTGACGAGATAGCAAACCCTCACATCAGATTCCCGACTCTGGCTGCCAACATCCGTTCGCGCAGAGGGAGGAAGGTTGAGCTAAACGTGCCCGTGTTTAGAGACATAAATACCCCATGGCCGTTCAAGGATCCTACAGTCAACTACGACCTGCATAACTGGCCGGAAGATGACGATGTGCGGAACGGAGCCGCAAAGGAAGGCCATGTATACATGGATGCCATGGCCTTTGGAATGGGTAGCTGTTGTCTACAGATTACCTTCCAATGCAAAAATATTACCGAGGGGAGAAAACTATACGATCAGCTCAGTCCTCTGGGCCCCATCATGTTGGCTCTAACCGGGTCAACACCTGTATATAAGGGGTTCCTGGTCGACACCGATGTCAGATGGAACCAGATTGGCAATGCAGTTGACTGCAGAACACGAGAGGAACTAGGAGAAGTTGTCAGTTTAACCCTTTCTTTTTGCCATTTTAACACGCAAACTAACATCCAATATAGCCCCTTAAGAACGACAGATGGCGCATCCCAAAGTCGAGGTATGCGTCGAACTCAACATATATATCACAAGACCCCCATTTACGGCCTGAGTACATGGACCCCGACCTCGTCATCGACGAAGATATTAAAAAGAAACTGATGGACGGTGGCATGGACGAACTCCTCGCAACTCACTTCGCCCACCTGTTCATCCGCGACCCCATCGTCATCTTCAACGAAGATCTCCAGGAACTCGACCTCACGAAGACAGACCACTTCGAGAACCTCCAGTCAACCAACTGGCAGCACATCCGCTTCAAACCCCCACCCGCTGACAACGACATAGGCTGGCGCGTCGAATTCCGGCCCATGGAAATCCAAATCACCGATTTCGAAAACGCCGCCTTCAGCATCTTCATGGTCCTAATCACCCGCGCTATCCTAAGCTTCGACCTAAACTTCTACATCCCCATACCCCGAACAACAGAGAACATGGAGATAGCCCACGCTCGTAACGCCGTGCTTGATGAGAAATTCTATTTCCGCAAGGATCCTTTCCCACATCGGTATCCGAGATCCCAGCGTCATCAGCAATCCCGGCCCCCGTCACCTCCCGGTGGTTCGGCCTCCGACCCGCCCTCACCACCTCCTTCAACGACACCTTCGTCTCCGCTCCTACAGCCCATTGAGTCAGAGTACACTCTCATGAGCGTTAATGATATCATCAACGGCTCCCCAGATGGGTTCCCGGGCCTCATCCCGCTGGTAGAATCATACCTAGACAGTCTCAACGTCGATGTCGAGACGAGATGCGCACTAGCCAAATATCTCGACCTTATCCGTCGTCGTGCAGATGGTTCGCTTTGGACCAACGCCAAATGGATAAGGGAATTTGTTGCAAAGCATCCCGATTATAAGCAGGATAGTGTTGTTTCGGCCAAAATTAGCTATGATCTCGTCAAGGCCGTGGAGGAGATTACGGAGAAGGAAGGGAAGGATGGAAGTATAGGGTGGGAAATGTTTACTGCAAAGAAACGGTAAACATGCTCGGTGAACAAAAAAGAGGGGGAAGAGGTAGCCCGAAAAAACAGGAATAGATATATAACTAGCTTAGAATTATTTTTGCATGATACTTTGGATATGAATAACACACTCGTCCATATTAACTGGTTGCGTTGTCAGTATGCGCCTAAAATACTAGTTAAATAAGTACGACTATCAATATATCGGAAGATACGAAAAGAACTCTCGAGGCAGTTTCCCTTAATCATAATATTATCCAAAAGTCCAAGAATATTGAAAACTTCAGTCATGTCTCATCAGATTTTCACCTTTTTTCAGTTTTTGATGCTTTTAAGCCACAATGAACAAGTTGGGATGAATTGAGCAGAGAAGTTCGATAGCAGCCAAGCAGAGAATGCAGGATAGAAAGAAATGTAAGAAACAATCAACAAAAACGCAAACCACCCCTAAAGTCAAGGAGGGAAGAGAGGGCTATGGACGATTCCACAGCTCCCTCGCCAGTTCTCCGCTTCTCCTGAAGTTGAGGCTAGAGCTACTACTGCGTCGCCTTCGAGTGCGATGAGCATTAGGATCTGTAGGGTATAATCCGCTTGCCCTTGCGTAAAGGTTAAGAATGTCAGTCAAGCTGACAACTCCAACAAGGCGACCGGATAGGCTAGCTCCTGGTAGTGCCGAGGCCGGGATTGAGGTAGATATAGATGCTGTGAAGGACGGAGGAGAAGTACTGAAGGAAGAATGATGTGCTGACGATAGAGTTTGTGGGTATTGGAAAGGTGAGATGGGGTTATGGGCGGGACGGGCGTTTCCGTTCCCGTTCTGAGGATTGTGGTTGCCGTTGTTGCCGGAAGCAAAATTGGCCGATGACGGAGATGATAGAGAGGCACCCGTACTGCCCACGGCAGGCCCAGCGATGCTGCTGGTATGATTGGGTGCAGAGCCCAGGGGAATGTTTGTTGTGGAGTGTGATGGTGTCGACGGTGTAGATGAGGCCGGTGAGTGAGGGTCAGTAACCCACATTCTAGAAAAACCGTAAGTAACTTGGTTGGGGAATGCAGCCGTTGATTAAGATTCAAGGCTTACCTGTGAGAACGGGTGGCAACAAGTTTGGCAACTGTATGGGCAAGGGTGGACTGCGGGTTAATATGGAAGACTGGGAATGAATCTTGTCCTTCGATTATACCACGTGTAGATAAAATGACTGAGATGAAGTGGATGCAGGTATTGTGGAGCAGAGGAAGGGATGTAGATTTCGTCAAAAGCTGGATATTTTCTTTCGTTAGTATGTTGTAGTCTGCGGTTGAAAAAGAAAAGGCACTGACCTTGACGTCAACAACAGATATGTTACCAACAACATTCCATTGATTGTCAACCACTGCAAGAGACGAAACACCTTCGTTGTTCATCAGTTCCAGTGCATGACAAAGTGGCCGGTCTCCGCTGTAACATGCGTGTTAGCTCGTAAAAACACTGAAAGTAAACCATGCTGTCTAGGACAGGACAGGGTACTAACTTGATGGATATCACACAGTGCGAGCCTAGCCTCAGCTCTCTTAGATGTTGCGGGTATAGTTGCTCAATGACCGGGAAACTACGTCCGTTCTCCCACAAGAACTTGACGAGTTTCCATTGAGTGAACACTCCAATCACCTCTGTGGTACCCTCCTTCACTACTATAATGCGATGTACGCCTCCTCCAAACGTTTCAACGGCAGTCATTAAATTGGTAGACTGTGGCATAGTTGTGAGGGGTTCTTGCATTCCGAGCCCCTTGACGTCCTTGAGTGGGATCTTCTCTCCCTCCCTTGCTCTCCTAGCAAGCTCACGTAGAGACGCAGCCTGTTCTTCATGGCTTGGTTGTATCAATCCCACAACGAGGAGGAGGTATGCATTAAGGTCAGCGAAGCCGAATGTGCCGACTGCAGTAGAGGAGCCAGGCGATTCTCGGATAAGAAGTGAGTGCACACTGGACTCAATAAGAAGCTATAAGATGTATACATATCATCGCCAGTTAGTCAACATTTCTAAACAGCAATAAAAAGAGGGATGAAGCATACATTCGTAGCATCTTCAATGGAAGTGTCTGCATCCACAAACTTTAGATCCACGGGCTGTACCAATTCACCGATTGAAATCTGCGTCCAATCTCGGCCAGAGAAAGCTGGATCGGCAGCTGCATGCGACGGCGGATTATCTATCAAGCTCTGGACAGCAGCTTGAGTGAATGAGGGCTGCCGACGGGCTCGAGGCGACGACGGCACGCCTCTCAGCGAGTCACCCAGGCTTTGGCGGTGGGACAATTTCGCAGGCTCTCGCCGCAACGACGAGCTTCGAGAAGAAGACGACCGTGAATCAGAGCTTAGCCTAGGCGAGACGACACCTTCTTGAACTGCTTCTCCCGCCGCTGGCTGTGTGTTCTTGCCACTCATCTTAAGCTCCTTCGGGTTATCGGCTGTTTGGAGGGGAGAGATATCGGCGTCAGGGAAGCGGAGGTCCTGGCAGGGAACAGACAGCCCAAGCCCCTCTTGAGATCGCGGTATCTTGCGGATGATATCCCGTTTGCCCAGCCGGTGCAAAGGCTTTCAACAGGAGAGCTGCTCGGTGCGCAAGCTGAAGAGCCAGCAAGGTAGCAGTCTCGAGTCTCTGGGGTTGAATCACTTAACTAGTTAACTAGTTAAACGGTTTATTTTTAGCTGGTAGTTATCAAAACTGCTTCGTATCTGGTTTTAGGTGGGGCGTCGAAATGGAACCAAGTCATTTTTTTTATTTAACTAGATAAGATATGAGATAGACATCGCAGCAAGTCCAACGGCGCAGAAGCATAACCATAACCGCCTCTATTGATAGTGAGGCTCAGGCGATTCCCGCAAGCCCAAAATGAAGAAAAATACGGTCAAATAGCAAGATTTGGCTACGAAAGAGGCGAAAAAGGGTTGGGGACAGTGGTATCACGTGATGTTGGATGGAAGGAGGCGAAAGCCAGGAAGATAGAAAGATTAGAAGACATAGAAGAGGTTAAATGGAAGAGAAATGGCCAGGAGGATGAGAGAGGATGGCGGTGGTCAGTCAGGTTATGATGCTGCTAATTATCTTACCTATGCGGGCTGTTAGTCTTCTGGGATTGGAATATCTCAACCAAAGGTAAAAGGGGAGGGGAGAGAGAGAGACGTACTTGAATTCGTCGAGGAGGCGCTTCATGTCTTTCTGATAAATCCCCTTTACTGTTAGTTTTCTCTTTTTCAGACCGGGTGTAGACGGGTCCCTGTCTAAGCAGCTATGGGCTTTCAGCCTCTTTCCCCCCTGTGAGCTCAAATGATCCGTACCCGGCGGGTGTTTCCTCATGAAGAGTATCTCTTTATGTGTATCGTACCGCAAGTCGCGAACTAAAAGAGCAAAATGCACGACTAGCCCAGCATTGATCGTGTGCAACTGGTAGTCCATTTGTTGCTGGGCTTCTAGTTTGCTACCCAGGCCCTCTATAACCTTGTGAAGTCTACTGTTTTCAGTGTTGATGGTGGATGGTTTCCAGCCATGCTCTGCTGCCATCTCCATCGCCTCTTTACTGTATAGCCTCGGAGAGCCTTGCATGATGAACACTTTCAGTGATGGGAACGCATCAAGGTATGCAAATATGTGCTCCGTCAAGCTCGTTTGGGCGCGGAGAATGAGGATCCGGAGATGGCCGAACGCTTGGCCTGTGAGAGCCTGCTCGCTCCATCCTTTGATATCGCGATCGGTTATGGAGACGCCGGATCCAGGCCCGAGCTGCCTGCGTGGGGGCTTGGAGCAGAGTTCCAAGCCGAATAGATTGGGGACATTGGCGACCTCGAGGGCGTCATGAGGCTCGAAATACTCGACCGACAGGCTGAGGACGGCCAGCCAGTCCCTTGATGCTGAAGATATAAACTTCAGGTATTTGCTGACAGGCATCTTTTTGGTCCTTGGCATGAGGAAATAGGTGCGAGCTATCTCGTTGAACTCTTTAGGGTAAACGGTTGCATAGATCTTCCACATGTACAGGCTTTTCTTGGTGCTAGAGAGCGGGTGTTAACGAGAGTACCATCTGGTATTCATATTGTTAACATGTTTTATGGTCATACCTTCGCTCTAGACATTCCCAAAGGTACTTCGCAATCAACCAAGGGATGCCTTGAAAGTGCGAGAAGCTCAGGGTGCGCTGGTCAGATAACACGGCTCTCATGGCCATATGCTTCAGAGAATGCGCGCCAACAGGACCGTACGCCTCCCATCCCGCAGGCAGGAATGGAGATTCGTGAGCCCATTCGTATCCCATCCGCCCGAATCCTCTCTGCTTGGAGACAGGCGGCACAACCCGAATCACCTCTTCAGAGTACACCTGACCGCTCTCTCTGTCATAGTTCATTATGTCTGAATGACAACTATTAATACCCATAGATACCCTGGTCACATTTTAAAAGACCTTTAGACATAAATGCCTTAGTTATCGGGGGCTGCGAGGTATTTGGACAGTGGCATCTGACTGTAAGATACTCCTGTCGCGATCTTGGCCCTGCTAAGACCTCTTTTAGCCTGCCAAGGAAAGGCAGTAGTTATAGCCATATAACTAGTGGACACAGCAACGACGACATAACGAGCTTGGAAAGGTGACAGCAGCACACCAACTGGCTAGTTGTCCCTTTTATATCCGTGGAGGGTCGTGTGAAGCTCGCAGAAGCTCGCAGAAATGGCGGATAAAGTAAGCATCACGTAACGAGTGGTGTTTTCCTTTTTTGTCTCCAACTCCATTACTGTATTGAAGAATGATACCAACAGCTAAGCATATTTGACCAGTACTCATAGACTACCTCTACACAAGGACGACACACCAATAGGTCTTGGTTGCTCATTGTTCGATGCACTGAGTGCATTTTCATTTCCCCATGCCTTGACCTCGCCCTCAAGAGCCTGTATATCATCGCAATTCAGAATTCTTTCCCCACCAACTGGTCTCTGCAAGAGTGCAAGAATCCATAGGAGCCAGATTCGACAAGTGCAGACAACCCCGGGAGTATTGAGCTTGTCATCGTATGTCCTCATAATGCCGTCTAGACTCTCTCGAAAAGATAGAGGAACATCACCAATCTTAAATAGACCGACAAGTAAAAAGGCCTTCATCACACCAGCTGTTGCTCCATGGTCTGCCATCCATCCGCTATTTCCTTGTTGTCTGACGTGATATTTCATCCCATCGTTGAGGCCACGGTGGAAATAGAATGCCCAGTGGAAATCGTTTAGGGTGGGCGGATGGCTTCGGAGAAACAGCATAATATAGAGGCTGTCTTGTTCTAGTTCAGTGGCAGACATGGCCTGAGGTCTCGTGGGTATATCCGAAAACAAACCTCAATCGGTACAGCCGGCGTTTCTCAGCCCTTTCCGCTCTCTTGTTGACGACGGTAACTACCGAGCTCAATGTACCTTATCGATATCTATCAGGTATAAAGTAGAAACATCAGAGTGCTTTCCCCCAAATGCTCAGCCACTACTTACTGTTTGGGATAATGTAGAACCGACAGGCACATGAAGGCTCCCAGATGCCAATGAAGGAAAGAGTTTGGCGAAAAGAAGGGATGTGTGAAACTCAGGCGTTTTACCAGCAGCATGGACGGCGCTTAAATTTCTCCTCAGGCCAGGCTCAGTTCTCCTCTTCCGTAACTAGAACAGGGAGGCCAATGGATGATAGCCACGCCTTGGAACCCGTATCAGCGGGTCAGACAGATGGACAAGAATGCATTTCTTCCCATCCAACAGAAACCACGGGGATTGGGACCAAGAAGGTTTCGTTGGTTGTGGAGGTTCGAGAAGGAAGCATCCGTGGACGGCCATGAGGCCGGCGCCTAAAAAAAGGGGGCTAAAACGCATGCACTCCCCGGAGAACTCCATCCTCTATATGCAATGTACACCGTATTCCCCATGCAGCATTGCTTTGAAATAGCAATATCTGCGCTATCTTTTTACGATGACAGTGGTTGAAGAGGCGACTTCGCTCGGTCCCCTGTACCCTTGTGGGAGAGGGACAGCCTCCTTTCCCATACATCGGCCCCTTGTATGTTTCGCCTATGACCGATAAGTTTTTTGCTTCTTCAGTCCCAAAGAACTGCTGGCATTGTGCTTCGTAAACCAATGGTTTCTGGCGAACCGTTCCTTAGTCACGGCTCAGGCGTTTTTCGACGGACTTTTCTACTCCTCACTGCCCTAGGAGTTTGCGGCTGTGTAGACTTAGGGCGGATAATCTACCATCCTCAATCTAAATAGCTCTCTACCTTTCCTTTGTGATATACATCCTTTTCATCAGTTGTATATTAACGCGAGCTGGTCTCTGGTAGATCACCGCTTTCCAACTGATTACCCTCGTTCAACTTGTTTATATTACTACTGACCTTAATCACCAACATAGAGATTCACTCCTTTGTCTCTTTTCTGATGTCTTCATTCTTCTCTTCTAGATCTAAATCGCAGGTTCGAATTAGTTCACAGTCCAACAAAAGCTCCAATGACGGATCTGGTGATTTTGACAATAGAAGCCGGCTGTCATTCTCAAAGATGCGGAAGAAAAGGCCACCTCCTATCAATATCGCCGTGGCCGGTAATGTTATAATCACGAATGCCACACCCCAAGTGATATATTCAGATATTCCGTGGTCGGCTTCAAACCCGCCAACTCCTCGCGCAAACACCTGCTCAAATCCAGGATGTATTATGGTTCGAGAGACGATGCCCATGGGCCCACCCCTAGACTCTCAATTGAGGCTGGCCGGTCCATGCACTGCCTGTTCCTGTCAACAGTACATTCAATCAACACCATCAAACCCGTCTTATGTCTCCCCCCGTCATGCATGCTTCTCAGCAGCAGAGCTTCCTGGGTCAATGGCGTCTCCCAAGAGCAGCGTTGAGCTGGATGTACCCGCAACGCCAACGAGGCTCACATTTGAACATTTGGATGAGCATATCTTAGATTCGCCTCCAAACTTGACTTTAAGCCCAAAGGCGGAGACAACACGATCGAATAAACAAGACCATTACCAGTTTGGTCGGTTGCTCGAAACAGAGCCTATTCGCAGGGGGAAACGTCTGGGACAGATGGATTATGATGAACTCATGGAAATCCTCCCAGATCTTACCCCGGATCAAGTCACAAGATACTGGAGCCCAGCCATCCGCAAACAACTTGAGGGAGCAAAGAACAATCAGAGCAGCCCTTCTGCAGCCACTCGATCGAGTACATGGAGTGGACAGGTAAATACCCGTTAAATTCGTCTCCATATAGTATCCAGACAGCTAATGTATGTTCATAGACCGAGGTATCAGATAGCAAAGAAGACCCCGAGCAGGTCAGGGCCGAGTGCGAGATCCGGTTAAACACTAAGGAGAACGAAATCACAGGTCTTATACGGCTTCATGACTCACGGATCAATGCGCTCTGCAAGTTCATAAGCAAACATCTCAAGGACCAACTTGAGAGCTCCAACGATAAAAACCACCAGGCAGTACGGGAGATCGTTTCGGCACAACAACGTCGAGGAAGAGACCCCTTCGACGCCGACCTCCAGCACATGTACCAGTCCCGACAGATTCAGGAACTGCAGGACCATATATCCAAACTTGAGCCAGTCGCTATACGCAACGAGAAGCGAGCTAGGGCATACAAGGACAAGGCCAAGACGCTGCAAGAGGATATCATAGCTTCAAAGGAGACCCAAGAACTTCTCAAACAAGAGCTCGTTGAGAAGGACGCCTATATCGACATCCTTAATAACAAGGTGACCCAGCTTCTGACCATGCGTCCTGATCCGTTCCCCCCGTCTGATGCACGAGGATCCCGGAAGCATCTACCTTCGCCGGCTCCATGTGACTGGAAACGGGTAGAGGAGCTCAAGCACCAGGTCGCTAGCTGAGCATTCACTGGCGAACTGATGACAATAATATGAATTTTGTGACGGAGAGATGTTGTCAGGGTCATAATTATATAACCTTTCCTATCTTTTGGCGTGTTGTCTCTCCTTTTGTTTTACTGGCTGGTTATGGTTTTGGGCTTGTCTGTCGTATGTACCAGGGGGTATCGCTGTCGGCGTCTCAGTCTTCGAGAGGCTCCGTAGTCACTGTCTTCCAAAAGTTTTCTAATTAGCATTCAAGCTGAAAAGACGAAAGTCCTCAGGATAGCGAGAAACACTCATGTTTCTACGCCTCTTCCATGACGATGTCGGTGTTGATGCCTGGTGTTGCTATAAGTAGCATCCTTGTATCGACAGCGCTAGTTAAAGGGGCTCAGGCAGCAAACACACACCCTCAGGGATAGCTAAAATATGACGTTTCAGAGTCGCTACATCACATTCTGGACGCTTTCCGCCCGGAAGATTCTACTGCAGAATGGTGCCTGGCGCCATGCATGTAACTAAAGTCCGTCCAACGAGTGATATACCTGCGGAGGGAGGAGTCGTAACCTGCAGGATACGTCAATATCTTTGCGCACGAACTACCCAGCCGACCAAGCCGCCGAGATGATCATCGGAAGCAAATGATAGTGCTAAGCTGCCATGGGGCCATCGGCGCAAGCAGATATAGCTAGTCATTGCCCATACAAAAGGAGGAGCTGAGTTTATCGACTTTGGCTGTGACTCGCTGGCTGTTTGGTTCATGATCAGGTCACGGTGACGCCTGCTGACTCCGTAAGCCACCTGGTCTGCCGCTTGCCGCTCTCCTATATCATCTTCAAGATCCAGCTCTTTGCTATCGTTTTCTGGAATGGATAGCTCCTTGACTCGATTTCTGACCTGTATAAGATTCTAGATATCTATCTACTCGAGCCAGACGTTGAACCGTTTCGCCTCCGAAGAGTATCCATATCAACTACTCCCCATCAACACCCCGTACCCGCCAGTGAAACTACGTTACGAAAGTCACTATGACCAAGACACCCCGGCCAGATTCAGCTGAGACGCCGGAGGAGCGACAGGTCCGTGAAAATGGAGGATTCCCACAGGTTGAGAACAAGCTCACGTTGGATCCTACTTCTGTACTACGAGTAGCGTCGTGGGTCACGTACTTCACATCTTCATTCACCTCCAAGCTCAACACAGGCAACCAGCTCGTCGACCCAAAGAAACATATTGTCTGGTTGTTCGACAACACCGCGTACCAGCCAGATCATGGCCCAGTATACGGTCCTCCTGGATGGAAGACTCATGTGGTTGCATGCGCGTTTGAGAAACACGGAAGACGGGATATCGGGAGGTGGGTGGCCATCATCGCTGATTTGGTCGGCTTGGACGGCAACCCAGGGCTCGACGACAAAAAGGCTGTCCGTAACCGGATAGCCATGCGTATCCAGCCGTTCCTGAACGCCGTTGTACCAAACCGATTCATCAACTTGGAGGTCCCCGTGTCAAAGGATGAGGTGCATGAATTCAAGCTGAACAGCACCAAAAAGGATGGTATAGCCGAAGATGATATTCTGATAATCCCGGCACTGGGCATACATGACGGGTCGGTGGTGGAATCCCACGCGAAGAACTGGGGTCCAAAGCCCCCGACCATGAAGACGGTCTTCGCAGATCAAGATGGCTGGGCCGTCATCTCAGATGTCGATGACACGATCAAGTACACCCAGACACCAGATGCCATCGGCATCCTCAAAACTACCTTTGTTGATGATCCAAAGCCAATCGATGGCATGCCAGAGACGTACAAGCGTATCCAAGAACGCCTTAACCCAACCTGGTTCTATCTCTCGGCTTCCCCATACAACCTCTATTCGTTCTTGCGTGGCTTTCTTGGCTCACTCTATCCACAAGGCACCCTTCTTCTACGCGAAAACTCTTGGATGGACCTGGCTGGTTTGCTCAGATCCTTCACCCAAGGCACTCAGGAATACAAGATCAGCCAACTGGCTAAAGTGTTTGGATGGTTCCCGAGACGCAAGATCCTATGCATTGGGGATTCGACTCAGAGTGATCCTGAAGCCTATGCAGAAGCCTATAAGACGCACGATGGCTGGATCAAAGCCATCTATATCAGGAAAGTGACCGATGTGGCGAATATGGAGGGCAAAAACGATCCCGAGAGGTTTGAAAAGGCATTTGAAGGTGTCCCACGGTCTGTTTGGAAGGTGTTTGAGACTGCAGATGAGCTTGGGCAGCTTGTGGACGACCTCCAGGGTCAACAGTCCTAGAGGTCAGTAACAGTTACGATGTGATGATGGTTGTATCGATGGTCAGCTTCGGAGATTTCGCTTTTCCTTTTCATATGTTTTAATAGGGGTATATTTGCTGCATTCCGCTATCTTGTATTTTTTTTTAACTCGTTCGTTCGAATTCGGCTTTTTTGCTAGTACTTGGGCTGTCAACATACATCCCAGTGGTTTAATGGTCATGGTTTTTTGGTATTAAGGGCGGTTATGTTCATTTCTTTCATGAATCGTTTGAATATTTTGCTTACCATTTCACATCATGCGTTCTTCCGTTGCTAATATTTGATATTTCTTATTTTGATAGCCCGCTGCGCTCGCAAACCATCGTGCGGCTACGGGGTCTCAATAGGCTATTATAGCTAAATTCATGTACAACGTTTCTGACGTCATCTCAAAGTTCAGCTCTCCGTTGATTCCAATGAGACCTCCTTCTAGGCAGAGCATCTGCTTTTATCTCATCTCTGCAGTTAAGTCCGATCTATCCGTACGGATATCTCAGCTCCCGTCCTCAGGCCATGTTTACATATCGCGGGACGCTCTATATAATGGACATCCCTTGCCGCCTGTGCAGAGTGATAACTAACTCAACACTTCACATATAAACAACTCCTGCGTGAATATCTACTAAACCATGGCAGACCAGGAGCATATTCCCCCATTTATGCCAGCGGTCCATCTTCCCCCCGGACCCTACGACCCATCATCTCCTCCTCTAGCCTCCTCCCTGATCTATGACCCCAAATTCCCAACTCCCCAACCAAACCCATCTCAGTACTTGATTAAAGTGCTCAGCACCGCTCTGTGCCGTGATGAGCTCACCTGGCCTGAGGTCATCTCCAATTCACGCGCAATTCAACCCCCTATCCCAGGTTACGACGTTTGTGGCACTATTCTCTCAACACCATCGGACGACGAACACAGCTACGATGGCCCCAAGTTCAAAGTTGGTGATGATGTCTTTGGATGGCTGAGTGTCCATAGAGGAGGCGGTGCTGCTGATTGTGCTTTGGCGGAGGAGAATGAGCTGGCATTCAAGCCCAAGAATGTAACGAGCGTCGAGGCAGCAAGTATTCCTCTATCAGCCATGACTGCATGGCAGGCCTTTTTCGCCCACGGAAACCTAAAGCATATTGCCGACAAATGTGGACATCTAGACAGCGAAGTGGTGCGAGACGACTGCATGGATGAAAGCAAAACAGACGGAGTCAAGCAACTACAACCTAGAGAGGAGCCCGTTCGAGTGCTGATAACCAATGCATCCGGCGGAGTAGGTGTACAGGCTATTCAACTCTTACGGTCAAAGACTCTATTCGGAAGCCAAAAGTTCTGGATATGCGGTACATGTTCAAGCCGCAATGCTGCGTTTTTAAAGGACACATTGCATATCGACGAAGTTATCGATTACACCGTTAACTCAGATTTGGGCGAGGCATTCAAATCAAAAGGTTGGGAGCCTGTCGACTTCGTCTTTGACTGTATTGGCGGAGAGTTTCTAAAGCAAGTTCATTCTCCGTCCATCATTTGTGATAACGGCTCGATAGTCAGTGTTGCACATCCACTAAAGGAGGAATGGGGAGATTTAGGTATTGAGAAGAGGGGATTGAACAGCCGGTATTTTATCATCGAGCTAAATGGGAGGCAGCTTGAGAAGATTGGTACACTGGTGGAAAAGGGGGAGGTGAGAGGCTTCGTCGACAGGGTTTTTGATTTGCACGAAGCCAGAGAGGCGATGGAGCTGGTTGAATCAAAGCGGGTTCGCGGAAAGGTCGTCTTGAGGGTCAATTAATTAAAGATATAGTGTAGAGTTCATAGCTGCCAGAAAATATAACCACTCGTTATTTGGCCTCAGCTCAGGGTCTATTTATATGCAATCTATCAATGCTAGTCTGCTAGATATAACGCGCTGGTATTGGCAAGGTATCACAGACCTATCCTTGCTCAAGTTTCCAACTTGAGTCGGCAGTCACCCCAAGAAGCCAACCGGCGTATTTAGGAACTGAGGCCTTGTTCATTACCGCAATTAAGCGGGCAAATCACTTCACCAATGGAGAACGGCCATGCAGCACCATCCAACAGAACATGAAGGAGTTCCGCAATCTGCCAATGCTCCCGTCCGCATTAGCGCTTTCACATTCTAACAAAAGGGCGCGCAGTAGGCGTCTCTGGGCAACAGGGTTGAATTCAGGGTGTGATGCCACGTTGAGTCATATACCTTAGAGAATTGATCATAATGGCTTCATGGAAGCGGCTAGAGGCAAGATAAATGGATTGGCTCTTTATTCTCCTTCACTTGGTCGCGACAACCACAAGCCGTGGAATAGACAATGTTGCACCTTGTCTATGTTCTTCAATACCGTCACTAACCATCTTAAAGATCTGAGCCGCCGCCTCATGCTTTCCCATGCGAATAATCGCCAAAGCAAACTCATCTAGAGTCAAAAGATGCAGGCTATGAAACGCCGTTACCAACTCAGGCTTATCATCAAAGTGTTCATTAACTAGAGTCTGGAATCCCTCCTCGCCCAGCAGTTGAGGCAATGCTATCGTCCAGTCATGGCGCCCATCCGAATGCCATAGTTTAGCAAGCTCCGTGAGAGATGGTGCTGTCACTGCAGGTTCAGTCTTTGCAACGCCCATGTTTTTGTAGTCTGATTCATCCCATTGTAGGTATCCACCGGGTTTAAGTAGTTGGTATAATCTTCCGATAACAGACTTGAGGTCCTTGCCAGCCAGTCTCATTGCCAGCGAGCGTACATGGATCAGGTCGTACTTCCCCACGAGATCAGGGGGGACAGGGTTCTGAAAGAGATCCCACTCGCGAAAGGCGATGTTTGATGGCAGCTCGCGAGGGGCCAGGGCCAAGTTGATATCCAGCCCATCGAGTTGTGCCTTGGGCAGTTCGCGTGCAACATCCATCAACCAAAGCCCAGTGCCACAGACGATATCAGCGATATTGAGAGGAGCTTCGCTCGGAGGGCTGGAGATAATACGAGGGAGAATGGAAGGGTGTATGTTAAACTGGAAACTTTCTCTCCAGAGAAAATGCTGAAGATTAAGACGGTTGGCTTCACGGTATCCGTAATTTGCGGGATAGTTCTGGCTATTGAGAAGCTGGAAGCCCTCTGCGGCGGATGGGGTGGATGGTTGATTGTCTGCCATTCTGCTTCCCTTTGTCAAGTAGTAATCTCACGGCTTGAAAGATTGCTTAAAGGCGAATTCACAGCAATCTTTGGGGAGTTCTCGTTGCCTATAGAAAAGATCCACCACTCGAGAGTACATGATGTCGAGCTGGCAGTTGTCTCTCGACTGGCCGTTTATATACACCCAAGAAAGCTCCCCTTGTACGGCCGCTACAAATCCGCCGATGGAGTGTAGCAGGGGGGATAAGTTGACTGGGGCGGCAGATCCCGCGGTGATCCGGAAATGTTGGCTGAGTTCATCGATGTAGAGAGTCTGGCTTGGATTAAAATAGGACAGGGATTAACGGAGCGAGTACTCGGAAGCAGGGTAATACGGGGTGTTGGAGGCTTTACTAACTAACCTGTTCATATCGGTGATACGTTCAACTCGAGAGAGCAGATAATTGGGAAACTAGGCTATGGGGCATATTTGACTGTTTGACTTTGCCACGATTTGGTGTAAGATCTATCTGATATCAAATGTTCTTTGGTGACATCCTTAGCAGCCTTTTATATATAGCCTTAGAATGATCAATGAGCGAGCAGGATATCTTCCCTGAGTCCAAGGGTATTGGGGGTATATGCAGAGGCAAACATTGGTTAATCGCCGGCCGCCGATTTTCGAGATTAAGAGTTTTTGAACCCTTGAACAGTGTTTAACGGCACCATTGATGCATAATAGGTGCCCCTTTTGATTCGATGCTCAAAGGGGTGAATAACGCTCTCACATCATCCGCCCTCCAAGTCTTGCAGTGGTCATTGTCTTTAGTTTAGACATGTTATTATGCTTCAGTTCTACCTGCTTAAACCGCTTGGGTAATTGGAACTATTCAAACATTCAAACAGAGTATCGAATGAAATAAAAATGCAAAAAGGAAGAAATACAGGATTATAAGCATGAATAGAAAATAGCAGAATCATACCGGAAACTCTTGAATAATGCAATCATTTTGATATCTCTTCTCCTATCCTTTTTTAAAGTCCGGTAGGGCATGATGGTTAAGAGTTATAAATCGCTAAGAACACATTTGAGCGCGAGCCAAGAGAAGAGAAGCGAAGCGGATAAAAGAGGTGTCCGGATGATAATGGAGGTAAAGAAAGGTAGATGTGACGAAATGAAGATATAAGACATTAATAGGCATTGAACCAGCTGCATCAAGGGCCAGGGTAGGGTAGGCCTCTAAAGCAAGGAGTCAAGGCGGGTGAATACACCTAAACATGCGGCCACAACCTATTGCAAAGTAAAAGGTTAGACTTTGAGCAACGACAATACGTATAGCAATGATGACGTGACCCTACTTACCTCGAGCTGGAGCTCCTTATCTTTGGCCTTTTCAACCTCTTCTGCCACAGCTTGTGGTAGGTTTGCTCCGATAACATGTGCGCCAGCGCCCTTGTTTGACACAAATGGCCACTGTGAATATTCAGCTAACAGCTCGTCGACCTGCGCAAAGGCTCGTTCCCGAGCCTCATGACCCATTGTTACAAGCGCATTTTCCAGTACATTCGCAGCATAGGCGGCGCACACCAATGCAATAGTTCTCAGGTATCTGAATTCAATGTCCTCTGGAAGGAACGGGTTTGGGGGTAGCATGACAGTACGGCTGCTGCAGATGTTGCGGACTCTCTTGTGTAGTTCTTCCTTTGCGCCGCCATCTGCGACTGGGTGTGTGGCCATGTCGAAGAGTAGGAAATTGCGTTTTTCGGTCCGGAGTACACCTTTGTCAACTAGGCCTTTGGCAAGTCGCTCACGTACTTGCTTTAGTTGATAGCCAATTTTCATTAGATTCCACGTTTCACCTGTACCCGGGTAGTTAGATATTTTGTATATTGATAAACCGTCAAGGGATAATAATGATAATAAAAGGTGGACTAACCGCTCATAAGGTCGATCCATGAGCTCACGCTCATTTTCTCACTAGCTTTCATCATTTTCAATGCCTCGTCCAGCAAGACTTCTCCAGTCAAGGTATCGTCAATAACCTCAATTATCCGGTCAGCGAGGGGGAACCGCCGCCTCGACGAGTCTTTCTGCATGCTGATTCGACCTCGGAATGCTAGTTCGATCACAATACAGCCTCGTAGTGCATATGAGATGTTCTCATTCCAAAATGATAGGTATCCCTATACCATAGGCAAAAGGAGAGAGATTAGACTGTGTTATTCATGGCATTCAACCGTGATTCTGGATAATATTACCTGCTTATCCTTTAAGCCCAGGAGCAGCACCTCTTCCATAAGCGTGAGCTTTGGTTGCTTACTCCGTTCCTCATTCTCACTAATATCTCTAGGGTCAAATGCGATCTTGTGTCCATTCTCGCCGGGAAAACGAGGACTCTCCACGGCCTTCCTGGGGAAGCCCCCATTCAAGGACGCTGGCGAAGCCACTCTGCCGCTCTCTGTACCGCCGTCCCTCGGCCAGCTCCTCGCCGGCGAGTTAAGCCGCTGGTGGACGCCATAAGGAAACAAGGAAATAAACGAAGGAGCTCGCTAGTAGGTCGGTAAAGAGCCACAACAAGCTCAGAGAACAGCTGCGTATGGCATAGAAATGCGCGTTGGAGGTTCTCGAATTCGAGGGGGGTAAAAGGAGAGAAAGAATCAGGCAACCCCGAAACGGCCGTAGCAATGGGTGTGTGACGGCGACGGAGGGCGAAGGTCGAGACCGGAGTAGGGTAGATGCAACTGCAAGCGCCGTGTACACAGCCAGGTAAGCTGAAACCTGGCGCAGTCGAAGAGTTGTTGTCTTGTAGTCTTTTCTGTCTCTTGTGGAAGGGAAGAAGTGATAAAAATGGCCCTTGGTCTATTTCGGCTTGGCGGCCGTCAGATTTTAGCAGCTTGTTGGAATCGACCTTCAAGCAAAGAGTATTCTTTCTTGTATTTCCCCTGGCCTAGTTAATATGAAACTTGGTTACTTGACGGATCACTATTTGTGTTGACTATCAAGGTTGTTATACAGCCGCATTGCTGTGGCTTTTTTTTGGACGCCGTTGGAGTTCTTGATTTGCGAGCCGAACGCCGTCACGAGAGCAGTTACTTTACACTGAAGCCACCGTAGAAAAGCAGCCAGCGGTTTGGGCCGGTAGGTCAAAGAAGTTCGCCAAGTGGACAAGGCAGTGTGCAGAAGTAGAATACACATGAGATATTCTCTAATTATATCAAAATGCGATCGTTTGAGCTGATGTACACAATATAGCAAATAAACTTGGGACAACTATCATAGAAGGACTGGCGCCCTATTTTCACGCATGTCTAAAATAGCTTAGAAAATTTTGTTGGAGGCGTAGCCCAGTTAAGGGGGGTTTGACGGCGCCATTTAGTGAGCTGCATAGGTTGTCAGCTGAGGACTTCAAAAAGAGGTGGGAGTTGGGCCTAGCGGTGGCTACATACCGTCAGGTGCAGCGAGGATATAGTCAACGGCGTTACGGACTATTATTTAGTCAGTAGATGTGCGGCCAGCAGAGCCGGAGGCCAGGACTGCGTTCGTCCGGCCTAAGCTGGAAAATAAGACGTTGAACATACCGCTGTGGATCTTCTCAGCTTCCAGATCTGGGATCTCAATGCTGAATTCCTGTTTTTTCAAGTCAACACCTAGATCATAATTCAATTCCTTTAAACGATGGGAGTATTACCTCTTCAATTGCCATCACAACCTCGACGGCGTCCAAGCTGTCCAATCCAAGGTCATTTTGGAAGTGCGATTCGGCAGTGATCTTGATAACGAGTGAGAATCCGCAAAATATGCGCAAAAATGAGTCGAACGGGCCATCTCTATCGTAAACATACCTTAGAGGCATCAGAAACCTATAGCATATTTCCCGTTAGCAAGAATAATAGACTGAGAAACCAATATATTTATATCAAAGGCGTAAAATTGGTAGCCGTACATTGTCAAAGTTCTTCAACAGGTCGATTATTCTACCCTTAACTTCCTGCTCACTGAGACCGGCTGGAGCAGAGTACTGTCTTATGGCCTGGTAGGAGAATCTAGGAGCAAATTGAGCTTGTCTGGCGATGCTGACGGCAGCTGGGGCCTGGCGAGAGACGGGCGAGGCAACTCGGGCAACGCGAGGAACGGACGTCCTCAGCGATCGGATAACGGCAGAGCGGAACATGGTTGCGGTAAAGGTCGTCTTTGAGAAGGTCGATTGAGCAGGAACAACAGCTGAGTAGCGAGATATTTTGTCGTCCGGATGCGTTTGAAAGCTCGTCGGCGTCGTTCTTGTCGTCGTCTTTTTGGTGTTTTTTTTCCCAGACATGAAGTCGTAGTTTTTTTACTCTCAGCCCGCGAGCCAATCAGAGGCCACGTGAACAGTCTTACCTTTCCACGCTTCAACATCAAAAAACGAAGACCAACCGAAAACCGCAAGAAAAGCGACGGAAGACAGCGAGATAGACCGAGATCGAGAGAGAGGCAGAAGAGAACTCGATCAATTGAAGCACCATGGTCTCGTCAAGGGCTGCTACCAGGCTGCTGGCCTACCGAGCGCCGTCACCGCTGACCCCAGCGTATGCCTCGTCCATCGTCCGCGCATCGACGTCGTCCTTCTCAACCTCCGCCATCAGAGCTGCCACTCCCGTCGGGCCACCACCGTCAGGCTTCCGTCTTGCTCCTCCAAAACGATGGGACCAGCAGGGCGAGACCTCTCTTGATAGCGCTACCAAGTACTTTCTCATGGCCGAGCTGTTTCGCGGCATGTACGTGGTGCTGGAACAGTTCTTCAGACCTCCGTATGTACCACATTTATATATATGCACATCCAGAATCCGTCATTGGATGCTCGATGATCCAATTGCTGGTTATTGGGGCAGCTAGGAGTGTGTACAAATAGCCGGGCTAACCATTGGGATAGATACACCATCTTCTACCCGTTCGAGAAAGGCCCCATCTCTCCCCGCTTCCGTGGCGAGCACGCTCTCCGCAGATATCCCTCCGGAGAAGAACGATGCATTGCTTGCAAGCTCTGCGAGGCCATTTGTCCAGCTCAGGCCATCACCATCGAAGCAGAAGAGCGTGTTGATGGAAGTCGACGAACTACCAGATACGATATTGATATGACCAAGTGCATCTACTGCGGATTCTGCCAGGAGAGCTGTCCTGTAGATGCCATTGTTGAATGTAAGTTCCACCTTTGGTTTCGAATGATAATTGGATAATACTAATGTTTGGTGTCAGCGCCCAATGCCGAATATGCTACTGAAACAAGAGAAGAACTTTTGTACAACAAGGAGAAACTACTGGCAAACGGTGACAAGTGGGAGCCAGAGCTCGCAGCTGCCGCCAGAGCAGATGCTCCATATAGATAAAACATACACACCTAACCTCAGACACATTTCCTTCCCCTTGCTTCCCCTTTCCCGTCCCTCGATATCTCTTTAGTACATGTACTAGTTTCTTCCCTTTTTCTTTTTCTTTTGATTCCTGTAAAATGGACCCCTCGGACTTGGTCGTTAGAATGATCGGAAACAATCCAATTGAGCGTTGTGTATATCATTAAATTACTGGTGGAAGGTTCAAATTACTCCCTCTAGGGCGCTCGTTATTGATAGTTCTGGCAAATGACTTTGTTGTCAATACATATATGCCCTTTAATCCGCTTAACTAGGTGTATCAAAGCAAATTGAACATGAGTTGAGAATCCATGTACACAACAACTCCATAACAATAAGCAAAACTAGCTAACTACGTGAAAACGAACAGCTTCCCGGAGAATCCATGCGATCAATTATCTTTTCCCTTTCCCCAAACCGAAGAATATAACTCCATAATACAAAAGGAAAAAGCACGGCTCAGATGCTATAGAAAAGGACACAAGCGAAGAAGTAATAAAAACAAACAAGAATGTCATCGCCTACTTCTTCTTAGACTTGAAGCCCCCTTCAAAGCCAGGCCTGCCTTTACCTTTGCTTTTAGTCACTTTCTTCCCACCCTTGACCCCCTTGTTCTCCTTTCGTTTGCGTAAGTTCTCATCTCTCTTCGACTGCCTGATTTCCTTCCCTTTAGCAACCCCGTCTATTCTCTCCTTCCATTGCTTCTCACTCCGTTTCTTAAGCCCTTCTTTTCTGTTTAGGGCTTTCTTAAGCAATGATACGTCATCCTTGACACGCTCTCCATGAGCTCTCTTCTTAGCGTTAAGCCACATATCTTTCTCCTCAATATCGGCCCGTTTCTCTTCGTCGAGGCTAGCCAGACGAGCCTTTTTAGCCTCTGCGGCCTTGAGTGCTGTATTTGCATCCTGGGGTCCGCGCTTTTTGGCTGCATCTCGGAGACCAGTCATGCTGGAATCAACCTGTTGACCATCGGCAAAGACCACTCGTCCAAAGGAGAAGTTGTTTGGTATAGATGCTATCGAGTCAGCGGGAGACCCGGGGGAGGACAGAAGGGAACCAGGACCATTGGCGGCGAAGCGTTTGGAGATAGCCTCGTCTCGAAGCCGCTGCTCTTCTTCTTTAGCCTTTTGTCGTTGCTCTTTCTTCTGTGCTCGGCGGGCCTCTTCACGCTGCCGTCGACCTTCGATGAGCTCCTGTCTGTTCTTGGCGGGTTTGCCGTTGACGCCGTCCGCATGACGGGCTGCACGAAGTTCGTCAAGTCGCTTTTGCAGCCTTTCTTTCAATTGTTCAGCAGTACACTGAGGCTTTTTGAGTTGTGGGGATGGTTTGATATCGGTAGTGGTGGAAGGCTTGGATGTAGATGATTCAGTGGGTGGAACAATAGAGGACGCAGATGAGCTACCAGAGGGGGGATTGGACGGGTCTGATGCGTTGTTTGGTGAAGTGGGAGCAGAAGATTCATGGTCTGGCTGACCCTGGAGAGCCTCAGAAGAGAGCCCTTCTAGCGATATGTCTTCCATTTCGTCATCACTTTCTGCAGACTCTTTAGCATTTTTCGTCTTGGGTTTGCTGGATTTCTGTACTGATGGTAACGGCTGTTCAGCTGTATCGCCGTCCTTTGATTCAGATGGCTTAGAAGTTGCTTCTACGCTGGCATGCTGCTCTCTTCTCGCAGCTTTTAGCGCCGCTATTTTCTCTTTTCGTTTCTCTCGCTTCTCAGCTTGTTTCTTCTTCAGCATCTCTTGCTTTGCTGCCTTTGCTTCATTCTTTGCTTGCTGTTTGATATCTCCTTCTTTGGCTTCTTGGTCTTCTGGGTTGGAAGTGGCAGTGGCCTTTTTTGGCTTCTTGAGCTTGGAGTCTCCCCGCTTCAAGCCCTCCCTCGGCTTTTCTGAGCCTAGAAGTTCCTCCTCCGAGTGTGAGCCGTCTGCACTTTGCGTCTCATCTTTATGTGCCCCCTCCCTTTTCCTCCTTTTGGCATTTTCATCCATCACATCCTTTGCCGATTTCGAGGTTTCAGGGTCTAGTTTGGCTCTCTTTGCGTCTCTAGCCTGTTCTTTGGTCTGCTTCTTCCGTTGCCATTGTTCCTATATTCCGGAGCTCGAATATCAGCATTGCCTCTCGAGAAGACCGACAGTATTCAAGATAGGCCTCGGCCATCGAGCGGAGCAGAACGTACACTGTTGTCTTCTCCGTAGTAATACTTTGCGGGAATCAGCGACAGCAAGCCATCAAACGCGCTCGCATGGCCTCTTAGGCGCTCCTAAACGAATAACATTTAGCAGATGAAGCGCATAGGAGTAAAAATATCTTACCTCTAAGCTATCCCCCATAATTACAAGCAACTAGAAAAAGAAAATGCTCTAGAATAAAAACCATCGACAGCTTCCTCGAAGCCTCAATGAAAATATTTCGAAATCTTGAACGGTGGGAAGAAATCTTGGCGTTTTCTCTTTTTCTGCCGTGGGGCTTTTCTCACCGCCTTCGGCCCAATAATAGAACGTTTGATATCAACATCAACATCAACCTCAACCTCAACCTCAACCTCAAACAACATAACAACCCCAAGAGAATATGTCAATAGCAGCTATAGTTTTCCGAAGCGCTATTCTTAAGCTATGGAGGTGGAAATATTATTCATTTTATTGACAAGATGACAGACCGAAGGCTGTCGGTTGATTTCTAGTGGTAGTATGGTACAACCTCGTTGAACCGTTCGAGACCTTTAACATGTCCAATGACGATATAAATGTATGGAGCCATCCTCTGCTGCAGACATCCACGTTGCTGCATATATATTGCAGGAAAGTCGGTAGGCAGAGCAGGGGAATGGGAAATTCTTTTGCCTTGCCTTATGGAGTATGGGCGAACTGGTTATCGGCACCATTTGCCCAGGTGCTAAATATCATATATGAGAGACCTTCTGTCTATGGAAATCAACTAACAGACGTTACTTTTCATTTTCAATAGTAATACCCTAGGCCTGGCGGCTAAAAGGATGCTAGATTCGGTCGGTTGGCTCGGCTGAACGCACATAAAAATGGGGCACACGCCCGAACGATTGATTCACCAATAAATTGTATGTTTCAATCGAATATTCTAGGTATTCGTTTCGAGCTACCCCGTATGGAGTACGGAAGTACGGAGTACCTGATGTTACGTCGCGGAACGCATCCAAGACGAAGTTGTAATTGCAACTTAGAAATTGCTGTCAGGGCCCGGCACCACTCTTCCGACAGCTTCAAAGCAACACGGCCGCATGGTAGTGGAGTTTTAGTGCAAGATGGTATCCCGAATAAGAACAAGCTTCACAAAAACGATGCTATGATTCCTATCCAGAATTATACTCCGTCTTTGCATATACTTACTCGATCCGTCCCGTCGTTGGCTCTGGACAGCTGATGGTAGGGGAGATATTATTAGCTAAGCTTTCCTGCGGCGGTGCATGGAATTTAGCATTGCTAATCAGCCACGATAGAGGCTTTGACAATCAGTGGGGGCTGAGGGATCAGCTTGATACTAGCCTTCAAAGCCCCCTGTATCGCGCGTACGATAAACTCCGTTGAGTATCATGGTGCGCCAGACGGGAGGATTCGGGTAAGAGCAGCGTTCTGAAAAATGACCGGATTAAGCATGACGTTTCGAAGTAGTTGATTCCAACACCACCATATATCGCTTTGATGGCACAAGATGGACTCAGCTGATACAGTCAGGAAACGACTTAATCAGAGACTAACACAGGCGTGTGTTCACACCAAAACAGAGATCTTGAGACAGCGATCTTCGATATTCTTCTGACACGGAGACTGTGGATAGTGAAGTGGGTGGGATATTGCTCTCAAATCCTCGAAAATAAACATCTGCAGGGGTATGTTTGCAGAGCCCCTCGCCTTATACGGCTGACGCTCCGGCTTTCCCGTAATAGGCGAATATCCAGGAAGTATTCAGCTCGTCCAGGATCTCGGAGGAACAGCCCTACAAAGAAGCAACTGGCAGCTTCGATAAACGAACGAGAATGCGCAGGAACTCGGGTTGGAACAACCGCGCAGAACACAGCTTGGCGAGGCTTTGCTCATCGTATCCCAGCTGAGCATGACGTGAGTGGGTATCATGTTGGCGAATGAGGCCGGGCCTAGGTGGGCGATTACGGTGTGTGTGGCTGCAATCCGGGTGCTTGTATCTCATAACGGCGGCGTTTTGATGAGCAATGATCTCGTCTGATGCTGGGTGGGAAATTGCGGTGCATGCATGTTCCTGGCGCACTGCGAGGAAGGCCAACAACTTGCTGCGCATACGGAGCAAACCCCAAGGAGGATCAGAAGTTTACTGCGGCGCTCTAATAGTCCGGCGTAAGGATGCACGCCGCCTCCATGGGCCATGGCGACACGCCTGAGCTGACTAGCGGGGTCTCCTCATCCGATTATCATTTATTATTTAAGGCGGGGTCTTCCTCTTGCTGCCTTCTTCCTTTCCATCATCATCACCATCAACTACTTGACATCTCCCTACTATCATCAGTCCATCGTCTTTTAGACAGTCGCCCGCCTATACGATAACATCAACTATCAACATCTACATCTACACATCCGGCATTCTCAGATAACCCCGCCAATCAACATGTCTGGCTACAACGACTACAACAACCAGCAGGGCTACGGCCAGCAAGGCTACGGCAACCAGCAGGGCGGTTATGGCCAGCAACAAGGCTACGACCAGAACCAGCAGGGCTATAACCAGGGCCAGTACGGTCAGGGCCAGCACAACCAAGGACAGCACCAGCAAAGCTACGGCCAACAGCAGGGCGGCTACGACCAGAATGGCTACAACCAGGGCGGCTACAACCAGCAGCACCAATACCAGCAGCAGGGCCAGGACTACAACCAAGGCCAGCAGCACAACTACGGCGGCCAGCCTCAGTATGGGTAAGTAACCGAGCTAAAGTCACACATTACCCCACTACCGCCACTGATGCTAACATATGATATCTATCAACAGTCAAGATCAGGGTGCTCCAGGCGGTGCCCAAGAGGGTGAGCGTGGAATCGGAGGTGCTATTGCCGGTGGTGTCTCTGGCGGCTTCCTCGGAAGCAAAGCCAACCACGGCTTTCTAGGAGCCATCGGAGGAGCCATCGCCGGCCACTTTGCCGAAGAGAAGCTCAAGAAGCATGGAGACGGCCATAGCGGAAGCGGCCATGGAAGCAGCGGAGGCAGCCATGGCGGAAGCTCTTTCGGCTCCATGTTCGGAGGCGGCAAGCATTAAGCTGCGAACACCATCCTACCTGGCTACCAGTGGCAAAAACCACGCGAGCGGACGTTTACGGCATGCCCCTGTATGATTCTCCTATGTGCTGATGTACTTTGTTTAAATTCCTGCGTTCTACTCCGTACTTGATGATAAATTTGTTTCTGCTCTTTGAATGTCCCATGTTGACTTTTGGCAGCTCGCTGCTTTGCTTCGATATTACTACACATCGTGATATTGCCTTAAGACTTATACATGATACAGTATCCATTAATATTTATACCTGTGCTATTGTTCCCTGTACCAAAGAAATTGACAGACCCCATAGCCAACACTTAAATCAGAACTATTATGGGCCGAAGGGCCATGGTATAGAAAGAACCACTACAGAGTATCCAGAGTCCGTTTTCCGGTAGATCAAATCAGTATCAAAAGACCACTTGGTACAAGTGGGATCTCACCAACCACAACCCAGACATCTAGCATTCGTGGCTTTAGAGAAGCACTCTGGAAGATCAGAGAATGAATCTTTCGCCCTAAGTGGAGATTCAGCTTCTCTTAACGCCTTCGATACTAAAAGCGATCAAATACTGCTCGATACGAGCTAATCATTGCCTTGTGGCGTTCAAATGTAGAAAAGAAAAAGTACTTTGCTTTCTGGAGGAAGCGGAAATCGCCGATCCAGAGGTCAATCTTTTTTTTATTTTTCCCTGGTTTATGATGAATTTCATTAACGATCCAGAAAGAGACAACTAATTGGTTGGAAGCCAGGTTGGTTTACTTTGGGCTGGCCGTATTTGAGAACAGACAGAAGGACCGAGGATGACTAGATATTTGGTTGAGGCCTGCAGGCGGACGGTGACACTTGGACTCGGTGGTACAGGTTGACAGTGACGTCGCATAAGATCCAGGATGGAGATGCTGGTCTGGATGCAGTATGCTGTACGCCGTAGACTGTACGCTGTATGACGGGAGCAGCTTCCACTGCAAATAGAGACCTTGAAGGCCCTCTTCCCGGCTCTCATGGGTCTCGACGTCATCTGTGGCCCGGTATCGTCGACTGTCTCTTGGTATCCGTAAATAGCTCCCGGGATGGGGGGGATCAATTGATAAACAATGGATATATATAGAAAAGATGGACATTGGACACGGTCCCCAAAAAAAAGAAGAATTAATCTATTTTTCAGTGATGCCCAGCAAAAAAGAAACGGATGGTAGTGTACATCAACGGGCATCGCCTGGGGATAGGAAAAAATATAAGTATAGCTATAAGGTGTAACTCCCAAGGAAACGCAAGCCAAATGTATAGTATATGAGAGAGGGGAAAAAGACAATACGCAGACATTTCATAGATCATGCAACGGAACATCGTCCCAAACCTTCTAGTAAATCACTGGCTCGTACATCTATACCCCCCGTGTCTTGGTCTTCTATGCCAAAGCCAATGAACAACACGTCATCAAGGTAGCCATGGTATTTCTGGCCGTGCTTCTTCCAGCTTATGGAGGTGATGTAGAACATCTCCGTCTGGTTCCAAACTTGTATCTCTTCGGGAGTCAGGCCGGGCGGTTTCTTGCCCTGGCCGGCCTTGCCGCGGCCATGGATCCAGATGGGCTTCGAGGATATCCCGTACAGCTCGAAGGGGGCGCTCTGGCGGAAGAGCATGGCGTAGGGCTCATACACGCTGTGGAATTGGTAGAAGGTCTTGTGCTGGAAGATGGTCAGCACAAAAGTGTTTTCCTCGTTGGGCTTGCAGCTCGGGTCCGCTCGGCGGCAGAGCGTGATGGCCAGGGAGTTTGTGGCCTGGTGGATGGACTCGAGCTTTGGCGGGAGGCGAGGCATGTACCGCTGCAGACAGCGGCTGTCCTGAGCAGCCACGGCGGGCGCGAGATTCGGTCCTACGGCGCCTGTATACTCTAGTTTGGCGAAGACTCGCTTGGGAGCCACGTCGTAGTGAGCGTACATCTGGCCGTCCTTGTCCCAGAAGACGAACCAGTTCTTCTCGATGGCACCGTACGCCGTCGGCCGCTGGACCTCCGTAGGCACTCTGAACTCGTTCTGGAAGAAGTGCTCGTACCCCCAGTCCATCAGCATGCGGAAGTCCTGCATCCACTGGCCAAAGCAGGTGAAGAACGAGTTGGAGCCGTAGATGGTCAGCGGGAAGCGCGGCCCGTAGAAGACTCGCGCATCGTGAGGCCCGATGTTAAGGGCAAAGAAGGCCAGGTCGCCCGTACACTTGTTGCGGTCTCCTACAGTCGCGGGGATGGGCATGTTCATCGGCGGGCCGACACACTCGAGCTGGCCACCCTGCTTGAACATGGCGTTACACACCAGCTCGGTGAACCAGACAGTGTCCTTGATCTGGTCGCGCGGGTTCATGTGCTGCGCCGCGATCACCCAGGTATCATTGAGCTGCGGATGGGGGATGATGCTGGGGTTCGTAGCTGGCAGCCCGCCGAACTTGATGCGAAAGAACTTCTTGTCCGGCGTGGACCGCGAGAAGACCTCATGGTGTGTCTTTGATATATCGGACGACGACGACGACGACGACGACGACGGAGAAGAAGAAGACGAAGATGAGGGCGTAGACAGCCAGCCGCCGCCGCGATCAAAGGGCAGCGAGCCCTTGAAGGTGTCTCCGAGCGACCATGAGCGGGCGCTGCCAAAGTAGGTGGCGACCGCGAAGGCGAGCAGCAGGAAGAGCGCGACGGGGATGAAGAGTCGCTTGAGCCCGCGAACTAACATGGCCTATCGAGCAGGTCAGGACGGCCCTTTTCACATAATGTCCACCAGTCGTTGCCGGCAGGGGTGAGGGAGGAGACAGCGAGATGAGATATGAGAAGGAGACGAGAGACGAGAGACGAGAGACGAGAGATGCGAGGTGTGTACGGGGGTGTTATTACTCTGCAGTGTCACTGTTGTTTGAAGATTAATTACTCTGTACGGGGGTCTCTTTTGATATCAAAATCATGGATCCCATCCAGGACGGCCCATCGCTCGATCACAGGCAAAAAGAGGACCTGCTTCGTCGCCCTCCTTGGAACGAGCCATAAGACGAGGACGAGAAAGCAGCAGCAGAAGAAAAACTCTGCTCGCTCCTTCGTCTAATCAGCAGCGACCGTTTCCAAGGCTTACGTGGGATTCTCGCTGCTGTCTGTGGTTCGTGTATCCTACCAAATCTCCCCAGGGCCAATTGGAGCGCGGCGAGGCATGGAGAAAAAGGGGTAAGAAGCCACGGGCGAGCCAGCCAGGGCAGCAGCAGCTGTTATTAAAGTACGTACCCTACCTTATATAAGGATGTGTATGCATAAGTATGGATAAGCAGGTGGGCTTGGATCTGCTGTGGGCAGGACGGGTGAGGATGCGAGGCAGCGGGCCAACGACGGGATCCCCTGCAAGCCTCTTCGGACGTGTTACTCGATTCGATACGTAATTTGCATGGGCCCAAGTTCAATTTCCGTTATAGCGCCTGAAAATCTCTCTATATATACACAGGATGATACTGGATTCGTCACGCTATGAACATGTGAAACTGCTGCTGCTTCGTAAATACCAAACCAGAAGCCAAAAATCTAATCAAAAAGAAGATAAGAGGATGAACGTGGAAACATAACGGGTCTCCCCCCTTCCCAAGATTGCAGGAAGCTAGAGAGCGCTAGAAGCGAGCGAAAGTGACAAGCGAACGCCAGATGTAACGATCACATCGCTTTGGCGGCAGGCGGCAATGTCTTGGAATAAGCCCACTGAGCGAACTTGACGCTGGGTCCGTCAAAAAGCTTAGTGACAATCTCCGCAAGCCAGAGGGTGAGCGGAAGGAGAATAAGTTGTGGAGCAAGGAATCCAACCTCAAGACCGAGTGGGCCAGTCGTGGGCAGAGGGAACCGGTTGATCCAGCTAGGGATGGTTTTGTGGTGCGAATCCTTTACCCAGCCCACAGCGCAGTAGAGGCGGTCTCCCAGAATCCAGAGGACGGGCCCGTGGACGAGGTAGAGGGCGAACGAGACGCGGCCGAGATACTGGTTGAATCGGAGCTCGAAGAAGCTCTGCAGAGGGCGGATGCGCTGGATCGACGAGACGAGGAAGATGGCCGCCCAGAAGAGGTAGAACCACTTGAAGTCGAAGACCGCCTGGGGCTTCAGGTAGGAGAGCCAGTTCCAGCCGGGAGACTCCTTCAGCAGCGAAACGTCGAAGCTGTGGGACGGACAGCCGCCAAGGTACATGCTGATCACGAAGAGGCTGTAGAAGATCGTGTCCTTGTAGGGCTGGAGACGGTAGAAGAATTTAGGCAGGTTGTTGCTTTCCGCGAGCAGGTCGAGGTCCGACAGGTGCATGCCGGCAACAAACATGGCACACAGTGCGCCGTCGGCAATGTACATAAAGTAAATGAAGAGGCCAATCTCGCACAGCAGGCGAGCGTTCCTCGACGCCTTCGAGAAGGCGAGCAGTGCGGTGTAGATGACGATCGAGCCCTTGAACTCGACCGGAATCGACCACGCATGGAAGTTGTAATGGAACCAGGGCTCTCCTCCGGTCCTGAAGATGAAGCTGAAGTTCTTCATCTCGCAGTACCACTTCCACAGCTCGTCCTTGTAGCTCCCTTGCGGATCAGGGACCGCCGTTATTCCAAACATATGCCATATCGTCATGTATACGAACGTCGTGCCCATGACCGGAAGGTACAGCCGCAGCCATCGTCGGAATAATGCAGAGGACAGGGTATCCCCAAGCTTGAGATAGTCGCCTGCGTGTATCAAGCTCAGAGCTTTCACTGACAGCACGTACCCCGAAAGGACGAAGAACACGCTGACTGCGAAATGGCCGCCGGAAAAGAACGTCCGTATCCCAGGCAGGGCGATGAAGTGGTGCTTGTTCTTGTATCCATATGCGTTCTCGAATATGGGATTCTGGGTTATCGCATCGTGTGCCCAGAGCTCGTGGTGGCCGATATAAACCAGCAGGGCTGCGAATCCTCTCAAGCCATCGAGGTAGCTAGTCCGTCCCATCTGTTTCCGCCGGCCCTTCGTCGTTAGAATAGACGGCCGTACTATGTCAAGAAACCATCGCACTGCGCGGGAAATCCGAGACGGTTTCGACTCCCCCGTTGTTGGCTCCTGCCAGTACTGCTTCTCTAGTATGTTTCCGGGTAGAGCTGACATCTTCAAATGCAGCCGGTGGTGGTCCTGGCTGTCGTGTCCGTTCACTCAAAAAAAGGAGAGAGAAGCAGCTAATAATAAAAATAATAATCAATTAGATATATAAAAAAAGATAAGAGAAGCTGGAAAAGAGCTTCCTCGTTCCCTTGTCCGACTTCCACCCAGGCTCGCACAGCTAAGCTTGAAATCGAACGGCGAAAAGGATGGTGGAGGGCGGCGGAGCAGGAGATTATCTTGATCAAAGATCCGGGGTTAAAGCGAACCGAAAAATAATAACCCCCCCCCCTTTGCCTTCCCATGGATTAGTTATCGATGCGGAGTTCGTACGGCTCAAAAGAAAATTTTTGTTCGGTTTGACGTATATTTCGAGCAGACGAAGAAGCACCTGCAAATCAGTTTCACACTGTCAGGAAGAAGCAACGAAGCCGAAAAAGAAAGGAAGGGCCCGTCCAGATATTATCACAGGCAAATCCGCAGCGCTGCCAAGGAGTGTCATGCCCAGGTAAACCGGAGGGAGCTGGCCGGTACTTTAGGGGTTCACATGCCGAGCGCTGCCTGTTCCTTGCCCTCGTTCGCCCGTGGCCCTGGCCTGGCTTTGCCCTGGCCCGAGACGCAACAGGGTCTCCCCCCGGAGCTTCCAGGAAAGGGCGCCCGTATCCAATCCCTGGCGCGGTGGAGATTGGCTTCCTGATTTCTTTTTCGGCTTTGCCTGACCCACCCCTTTTTTGACTTTTTTTGCCATCCAAAATTTTCAGTTAGTCTAATTGAGCTTATCCCGAGCAATACAAGCGGAAAATAATATCAACAGCTCCCTCGGCCATAAAGCAAAAAAACGGCACTTTTCCCCCTTCTTTCGATCGGAAATCGACCGTGGATACGTTGACGGAGTCGCTTACTTCGAGTTTTTTCCTTGGTTCCCCAGGTCTTTCCAATTCCTCGACCTGAACAAACCCTCTCGTCTTCTCTTCCTCCCCCTTCTTCCTCCTCCACCCCCCGCACATGGAAATCGCCGCTCCTCATGTTTAAAAAAATCAACATGAAGCCGCTTTCTCCCTTCCTGAACCGTACTCCTGTGAGTATTCGTTCTGCAATAGACCAAGCAATGGGGGCAGTCAAGAACATCGCGCCGAAATTTGGAGGCTTCCTGCCACGGCAGATGAGGAGAGCTCTGGTAGGATGCATCTCCTGTCTGGTCATCGTCATTTATCTTTCAGTTGCTGGCACCTTCTCCGAGTCAAAAAGCGATTATACTCCCAGCATCATCCACAGGATGGAAAAATTTCCCCGGAAGATTTGGCAGACCTGGAAGGTTGACCCTCTGGACTTCGACAAGAGAGACTTGGATACTGCAAAGAGCTGGGTGTCCAAGAACCCCGAGTACAGATATGAGGTTTTGACGGATCACAACGACATGTACTATGTTGAAACACATTTTGGCCCTGACGGCTTCAACCGACCTGACATCGTGGATACCTACCGCCAGCTCACCGCGAAGATTATCAAGGCTGATTTGCTCAGATACCTCGTCATGTATGTCGATGGTGGTGTCTATACTGACATCGACGTCGAAGCAATCAGGCCAATTAAGAGGTTCATCCCGGAGCGGTACAACGAGAAAGACATCAACATGGTCATCAGCGTCGAGATCGACGAGCCAAGCTTCAGCGACCACGCGATCCTGGGCCAGAAATCCAAGTCCTTCTGTCAATGGACGTTCATGTGCAAGCCCAAGCTTCCCGTCATGATGAGACTTGTCGATAACATTCTCAAGTGGCTCAATGGCGTTGCAAAGAAGCAGGGCAAGCCGATCTCAGAGATTGTTCTCGACTTTGACGAAGTTATCAGTGGTACTGGACCCTCAGCCTTCACCAACGCTATCCTGCAAGAGATGAGCGAGGCTGTTGGTGAGCCAGTCAAATGGGATATGTTCCACGATATGCATGAATCTAAGCTCGTCGGAGGTTTCCTCGTTCTCACTGTCGAAGCATTCGCCGCTGGACAAGGCCACTCCGACTCCGGGAACCACAATGCTCGAGCTGCGCTAGTCAAGCACCATTACCACGCATCCGAATGGCCAAAGAACCATCCCCGATATAACCATCCTGTATATGGTGAAGTTGAGAAGTGCAACTGGGATCGGGGCTGTGTTGAGGAATGGGATAAGAACACTGCTGCTTTCAAGGAACTCTCACCCGAAGAGCAAGCAAAAAAGATTGCCCTTGCGAAGCTCGAAGTTGACACTCCACCACCCAAGGTACCTGAAGTCCCAACATGGAATCAACCCGGCCTTCCCACTGAACAACAGCCTAACGGACAGCCCCAGACTCCTCAGCAGGCGCCAGTCGAAGGCCAGCCCGTTGTCCAGAACCCACCTCAGCAGCAACCACAACAACCACAGCAACCACAGCAACCAGGTCAGCAGCTCCAGCAGCCCCCGATACAACAACTGCAACCTGGTCAGCAGGTACAGCAGATACCACCCACGCAACAGCTGCAGCCCGGACAGCAAATCCCACAAGCTCCACCACAGCAACAGCAGCCAGGACAGCAGCTACAGCAACCGCCGATACAACAGCAACCCGGGCAACCCTTGCAGCAACCACCACCACAGCAGCAACAGCCTGGACAGCAGCTACAGCAGCCACCACCACAACAGCAACAACCTGGACAGGTACTGCAACAGCCACCACCACCGCAGCAGCAGCAACCTGGACAGGCACTGCAACAGCCACCACCGCCGACGCAGCAGCAGCAGCAGCCGCAACAACCCGGACAGCAGCTACAACAGCCACCACCACAACAGCAACAGCCAGGACAGCCATTGCAGCAGCCACCACCACCACCACCACCACCACAGCAGCAGCAACAGCAACAACCCGGACAACAGTTGCAACAGCCACCACCACATCAACAACAACCCGGCCAGGGGCCGCCTGAACAGCCCAAGGCTCCTGCAGGAAAGGAACAACCTAAGGCGCCCCGGCCTGATGGGCCTGCATCTCCAGATGGACCAGAGAAGCTTGAAGATAACGAACTTAAAGAAATCGCCGAGCTTAACGATGAGCTCAACAACCTGGAAGGTTCTGAAAAGAAGAAGCGCGATCCTAAACCCAAGCTTCCCTGAGGAGTTGTTGAGATTGCCTGACAAGATTCCACGGCTGCATGATATCGGAGCCTCTTCATCCGCCGCCTTTATCCCCTATCTTTACTGGTTTCCTATCCTCCTTATAGGTGCCGTAAAGCCAGTGGGAGCGGGATATCACAGGAGGAAATATATACATATATATAATATCCCCGCTCAATAGAGTGGACGTGTGGTGTAGTAGCTGGCTAATACTTCCTAGCACGGCGCGGTACATGACACACCCTTTATCAGCCCGAAGCAGCCCGAGTATATTCGAGAAGAACGGTGTTTTAACGGCGTTATGGGTCATATCGAAGGGAAGCGCGTGATGAATATGGATACCTAAAGATTTGTGATTTCATTCCATTTCCTATGTCTTCCATTATATTTTTTTTTCCTGTCTTATTCTTAATATCCTGAACTCTGATAGCGGTTGGTTATGTCTTTATGCGGGGATTTGTTAGCACGTTATAGACTATCATTGTCAGTTATCACGGCCTCCAATTTGAATGTGGTTTAATGTTGAATATAACCTGTTAATGGCAAATGAATATTGGAGACAAGGGTCTCGTATCCGAGCTTTCAACCATCTTGCTAATCAAGGGTGCTTGTTCCAAGCCCACAAGCTCAAGTAACCATCATACCCGAGGCCTCTGGGTGAACTTCACGTCGCAACAGCGCCGTCTCGCTCTGTAGCATCTCATCCTCGCTGCTCGCGTGTTTGCTCGTCGTTGAAGTTGCTCTTTTCAGACGCTCAAAGTGCCGAAGGTTAGAACTTGCTTATGTAATCGGAAATTTCTCCAACTCCTTTGAAAGTCTTTCTGCGTTTTCAAAAGGTGCTCTTCAATCGCAGTGCAAGATCATACAAGCCCACAAACGACAAAGATGATATTAAGACGGTTCGCCATAAGGCAGGGTAAGACCTCCTCTGTGCATTTTTCGCCCTTTAGCGGCTTCAATTGCTGGACTAACAGCCCGTTCTCATGCAGCGCGCACCTTTGCCCAGAACAGCCACCAACGACCCTTTCAGTCTCGATTTTTGTCCAACCAAGTTCCTACCGATACCATTCCTGTGGCCGAGGCGGAAGCGAGTGGATCTATTCAGACCAAAAATGTCAGCCCAGAAGTAACTGTTCCGCCAGCAATGGCTCAGTACAGGTCCGGTGTAGTTAACAGTACGTGCTAGAGAGGGAGCTTGTATATTGCAGCTTATCCTGCTTATAACGTTCCGGTTGGAAGAAGGAAACTTGCATCTAGAAATGGTTGGCTGACATTGACTTATCCTGACAGAGAATAAATTCAACCAACTTGGATCTGATATCAGAAACAATTATCGACCTGAAGACCTAATCTCCAATCCTCCCAGGGCTTCTGATGTCACGCTCGAACTGCTTCTCGCTTCTCAGGCCCACATCGGACATTCGACTTCTCTCTGGAACCCCGGAAACTCGGGCTATATACATGGCATTCGCGAAGGAGTTCACATAATCTCTCTCGATGTTACTGCGGCCCATTTACGACGAGCAGCTAAGATCGTTGAAGAAGTCGCTCGAGTAGGGGGTCTGATCCTATTCGTTGGTACGAGAAAGGGCCACAAACGGGCTGTTGTGCGTGCCGCAGAATTAGCACAAGGTTGTCATGTCTTTGACCGCTGGGTTCCCGGGTCTCTCACCAACGCTCTGCAGCTGTTGAATAAATGCGAAGTTAAACTCGTTGATGCTCTTGATAGAACTGTGGATCATCCCGAATTCCAGGGAGTTGACATCGAAAGAGCTCCATTAAAGCCGGATTTGGTGGTCTGCTTTAATCCTCTAGAGAACAAGCCTTTGCTCCAGGAATGTGCTACCATGAATATTCCTACTATCGGAGTTATCGACACTGACGCTGATCCGACCCGAGTCACCTATCCTATACCCGCAAATGACGACAGTCCCCGATGTATAAGTGTTATTGCGGGCGTCCTGGGGAGGGCCGGAGAAAGAGGACAGCAAGAACGGTTGAAACAGTCGGCCGCTGGAAATTTACCTTATGAGCCTATCCATCTCAAGTCTGAGTCCTTGGAAACTACGGAGGCCTAGGATGCTGGCTTTGCTCTCTTTTCGAAAGATATATACCCTGTTCAAAGGCCTTTTAACAAAAATTTCAAAGCTATCAATGTACAATATCATAACTTTTCTTCATTGTGTATTAACTCTGGTTCCGTTGATTCTTCAGCTAATCCAGGAGATTTTATCTTCATATCTCAGCCACGTTCTTGGTCTCAGCTGCCAGAATGCCAGTTTGGTATATACTCTTTGGTCTTGCTATTTGACTTTGGCAGAATCAGCGGACGTTGCCAGCCGTCAAACCATAATTAATTTCAGAAACCTAGTTAGATACCAATGAACCACGGCTACCATGTCTATATGCCTCAACGACGTCATATTGCTCTATGTTTACCGGCGATTAAATACCCCATTATATAGCAAGAGTGACCCAGGATTTCGATATCGGAAGCGACCTCCGTCCCACAAACAATCCATCTCAGCTCTCGACTAAAAATTATTCTGCCTATACTTGATCGTATCGTTTTGGATCCTACACATACCTTTCACGATGGAGCTGGGCTTTGGTGATCAAGACCTTATCTACGAAGAAGAGGCCAAAAGGCTAGCCGAATCGGCTCCAGTGCCCCGGCCTATGTGCCTTTCATGCAGCAAGCTTGTCGCAGAATCTCCAATGTTACAGTGTCCTCTCGCCTACCCGCCGAAGAAGTGTGTCCAGTGTGCCAAATTCAACCTGCCATGCCATATCGTTCCACCACAGTTCCGAGGTGATCTCGAACGTATCCAGGCTCTTGCACGAGAATTTCATGTCAGGCCATCCCCCAAAACAGCCGAACAACTTCAAGGATCCTCTCCAAAGTATATCGCAAGAGCTGAAGCTTACGAGCTCAAGGAGTCGGCATTAGAGGGATATACGCCCTATCAAGTACCCAGGCCACTACCACCCCCCGTCCCTATCAATCCCCCTGTCAAGACTGTCACCCCTATGAACTCCCTAGCGCCCACAGAAGATGCATTAGCCCTGAAGATTCGCAATGTTCAGCAGATCAACGATATGCTCAGTAAAATGACGGAATTATTATTCCGAAAAATGGATTTACCCTAAGAGAACGATAATATCGAGAAAGACTCGGAAGCCACTTGGTTACGGACTAACCAAGACGTCGTACGCGGAAAATACGTTAACGAGCCTGTAAAACAACACCATTGAGAAGTAAGCTTACCATTGATTACTGCATGGTTAGATTTACTGCCGACTCAGAGTACGCAATCCTGTCGATTTAATACTCCCTACACCAACATTCTTGCATCAAGCATACTCCATGGAGCCTGGCCTCGTTTCGAACCTCAAATAATCAAATGCCGATAAATATCTCGATACTGTCCTATATACTATATCGCAAACCCTAGCTATATATTGTTCAGCCTGTTGGCTAACCTGGATCATTACATGACAGGCCAAAGTGACAATGATTGCTATGTTTCTGGCCGTCCGATATCTTGCATCCGCTTTAACGAGGCGCAACCCTAAAGCGTACAATCCTACTTTGAGTAAAAGTTTGATTTTGTGTACACTCGACCTTCCCCGTACGTATAGAGCCTTGTCTTGGACCGCCAAAAGCTCTTTACATATTCTTGTACGCGCTACTCAAGAACTATATTGCCCTGCTCCTCTGCCCCCAAGCAATATGCTACGTTGGGGAAGATATAGAAGGAACTCGGCAGACTGGAGGCACATATGAAATCCAATGCTAGTAAAATGGATTATTAGTTAACAGAATACGACGCTTCTTTACATTGCGACTCCCTGTAGAACGGCGCATTTGCTATTCAATGATTTAAAGTTAGTAACTTTCCACGTTTTAGACAACCTTGTTTTAGGTTCCGTCGCCAGAAGGTTGCCAAGCCTAGGTTAACTATGCAAGGCGCTTTGGCGCAGGGGATTGTCACTATTGTCCTGTGGGAAGCTCAAGCTTCACTAACTAATCCTAGAAGCTCACTGCGTTCATATGGCTCGGGGGATTTTGGGTCTTAACACTGCATTCCTAAATTTCATAGCCTACAAGTAGATATACTCCACTTAAATGCTTACAATGGCCTTTGTGATTCGAGTAGTAGGAGCGTGGGGTTTGAGCGAAACCAAGCAATATTTATAAGATCTCAGGTCTATAAGCTGCAACTGTAGTTGGAAAACAGAAGATACACACGTATCTAGTCAAAAATGAAGCATTAGGACAAGCGCAGCCACGCCGAATAAGCCCAAATGCACAAACATGTCTACCTACCACATGTAGAAATACATGATAAATCTAGAAGGGTATATGAGGAAATAACCAGAACTGTGGTTGCACACTTGTTGAAAACGTAAAAGGGTTGTTCTCCACCCAAGGTAGTACAGAAAGCAGACAAGAAACCAGCGAGATGTATTCATTATCCCAAGGCTCTCTTGGTGAGTTCGAAACTATAAGATTCAGTTAGCATCAAGGCTGCGATTGGGTAGAACCTAAGGGGAGATGGAAAACATACGCCGCGAAAGTGCCGGCTGACACAGGGGCAGCCCTTAGGAGAGTTGGAGCAAGGCCTTTAACAAAACCTCTCATCCCCTCTTGAGCGAGTGTCTGTCTAAAACAGTCTCTCATGCTCTTGTATCTCTGGTGCTGCCCGAAGCCATCACTTTGCATTTTACTCTTGACCACGTCGAACGGATAGCTAGAAAGCCAGAGCACCTCACCTGCCAAGCCACCGTATCCTGCTATTTTATAAGCAGGAATATCTTCACGCCGAGTGTTGGTTCGCTTTGCTTCCCAATTCATCATGTACTCGAAGGAAAGGAACCACATTCCATAAGCCTGGGCTTCACGAAGGATTGTAACCGCCTCTCCACGATAGAGGCCATTGAATAGCCCTCCTTGAGATGACAATTTCTTTATACAGTCCAAAGGCCCACTGTAAAGTCTCCCTTCTCCATGAGGTTGGGTTTGCAGCCTGATACGGACATGTTCGATGGGGCCAGAAATCACGGAGTTAACAATTCCTGCAAAAGCACCTGACATATAAAATTGGGAGTAAGATAGGCTGGCATCCTTTGATCCCTTCTGTGCATTCATCCTTTCGAAATATCGACGTGCTTCATGGAAAGCTCCAAATTGAACGCTTACCTGCAGGAAGGAAATATCGAGTTAGGTAGAACTGTCAATACGACCATGCATTGTAAGGTGGGGAAAACATACACAGGCACCAATACCAATCAATGGGGTCAAGGTCCCCTTGTAGAATGCAAGTGGGCCCTCCTTCGCAAATATCTTTGTAGCACAGTCCAAGGCATTGGAATACTGCGTCGTCGTTTGCAATCGGACTTTGACAATATCTAGGTAATAATGATTTAGCCGGTGCTATCATGGCCAAGCTCTCCTTCACATACCGAAAGGCTGTCCTATAAACTTTGTCAGTAACACGGTCCGACGAATGCTAAAGCGGTAGAATACAAACCGAGAAGAACTTGTGCAATTCCTCCAACAGCACCTGATGTCAGGTCCTTAATGGTCTGCATCGGGTCTTCCACTTCTCCCTTGTGTTCGGAAGCCATTGTTGCTGTATTTCACCGACAGCCGAAGCCGCCGAGGGAGGGGAAGGTGAAAGAGCAAGCGGTGAGCGACAGGAACAAGAGGCTGTCTACCTGGTCAACAGTGAATTAAAACCAAAATATAGAGAGAACACACTGCTCTCGCACAATTGAATATGCCCCCGAAGAGATATTTGAGCCAAACGACGAAAAATAATCAGTTGACAGGGAAAAGCTGACGATAACGAATGAGAAAGGACGAAAGGAGCAATCCGAATGGCGGGAAAGCATTACATAATTACCGGCTATCAATTGCGCGATAAGGCGCTAGATTATATAAGCGAACTTTAACCGGATTTTAATAGGACCGATATAAGTCTTGGCATCAAATACCTCAGAAAGTTTTTGGGCATTTTTTGATAACAGGAAAGCCGATGAGATAGATGGACGGTTAGGCATTGCGGACGAGAATGCCACACGTGAAAGGATGCGCAGACACTCAATCTTGAAGGTGAGAGCTGAAATGCCTGCCCTAAGCTATGTAACGAAGTTACTGACAGGAACTTTTGATTTCTAGGGCATTCGGTGTCAATACTGTTGCTCGCCGCGCCGGTTCCATTTGGAGCATATCAGCAACCACGAACTGCCCGGACAGCAAATACGACAATTGAGCTCGAGCTCTAATAGTGTGAACGGACCGGATAATAACAATGACAAAAATAAAAATCAAGCTTCGGGCTCAACATTCGGACGTGGGTGGGGCGCACCCGCATTTGGAGGTCAAGTGTCTTGTACAGCTGCGGAGTTGAAACAGCGGGAGGCTTTGCTAGCATCGCAAGTTGCTCAAAAGCCATCAGCTCCTGCTGGAGGAAGTGCCACACAGGTTAGCCCAATTCCTACAATATTTTCTGGGCTTGATGTTGAAGTTGTTCATCCAGCTAATATGTGAACTGCCTTTTTAGAACGTAAACAGGGCAAGGGAACAGCGAGCTACATGGGTTTGTGCTCAATGCCAAAAGGCCAATCCGGTCAAGCTTGTGTCATGTCCTGACTGCAACTGGAGGCCTAGCCAGGCCTATCTTACTTCGTCAAAATCACGGCCTGCCCAGCTTAAACCGTCTACTTCTAAACCTTCATCAGATGGCGTGCAAGTGTCTAGTGACACAAGGAACCAAAAACAAAGCAAATTTACGATTACGAAAAGCTGGGCCTCTGAACAATCCCTATACAGGTCTGCTAGAGGCAGGCAACAACCGCCGCATGCTAGCCAGTCATCGCGAGATTCAAGATTCGGCACGCCGAGTGCATCGTCTAGGGCCAGTGGAAGTACGGATACGGAGAAGCCATGGCAGGAGAGTGGTTTTAGGAGTATCTCTCGGAAACCACCCAGTGCGTTGGACTCTCAAAAACAACACTCAAGCGCCAGCGCGTCATGGCAGTTATCGGGCTTTAGAAGTCTACCTCCACAGCCCGAACAAGTCCGCTCATCTGATATAGTGCCAGAATCCGAGACTCCCGTTAGATCCAAACCCCCGCGGGATGAATTGGACACTGAAAAGTATACCAACGAACGCAACACTGGTCGGCAGCCCCCACGAGCCGTTCGTGAGAAAGGCCGGGATTTTACTACGCGTTACGAAGATGCCGATGAAGAGGTTTCCTTCAAACCTAGAAAACAGAAAGGTAGGCGTTCGGCGGCAAATGATGATTTGGACGAACCGCAAATGCGGCCGAATCGTCGAAATGCGAACCGCGGACGGGACTTAGATCGTGAGGTAGAATATGAGGTTGGGCGACCCAAGCGAAAAGACAAAAAAGATAGAAAGAAAGCCGCTCAGCGAGTACAAGAGCAGTCTGGCCCGACTCCAATAGTTCTTCCAGATTTTATTAGCGTTGGGAATCTCGCAGACGCAATTAACGTCCGCCGCCCTCAATTTATCAAAAGCCTGCAGAGCCTTGGGTTTGATGATGTCACAAATGACCATGTTCTCGATTCTGAAACTGCTGGATTAATTGTTACCGAGTTTAATTTTGAACCCGTCGCTGAAACTAACGATATCGATCTGGTTGCCGCTCCGAGACCAGAAGATACGTCCAATCTACCTCCAAGGCCACCGGTGGTCACAATCATGGGCCACGTTGACCATGGAAAGACCACTCTTCTGGATTATCTTCGAAAGTCTTCCGTTGTTGCGACTGAACATGGAGGCATAACCCAGCATATTGGTGCATTCTCTGTTACCATGCCATCTGGAAAACAAATCACCTTCTTGGATACCCCCGGGCACGCTGCTTTCCTAGAAATGCGGAAGCGAGGTGCTGATGTTACCGATATTGTCATCTTGGTTGTTGCAGCTGATGACAGCGTCAAACCACAAACTATTGAAGCTATAAAACATGCAAAGGGCGCAGATGTTCCCATTATTGTTGCAATCAACAAGATCGACAAAGACGACGTAAATATTGACCGAGTTAAACAAGACTTAGCACGTCATAATGTTAGTGTTGAGGATTATGGTGGCGATGTCCAGGCAATTGGAGTCAGTGGGAAAACAGGCCAAGGAATGTTGAAATTGGAAGAGGCTGTTATTACACTATCCGAGATGTTGGATCTTCGTGCTGATAAGGAGTGCAACTTTGAGGGCTGGATTATTGAAGCCTCCACTAAACGAGGAGGTCGGGCCGCAACCGTACTAGTACGACAGGGAACGCTTCGTCCAGGTGATATTATTGTCGCCGGGACTTCATGGGCTAAGATTCGAACGCTGCGTAATGAAGCTGGATCCAAGTTGCAGAGGCTCTTCCAGGGATCTCACGTGGGAGGTCGATGGTTGGAGAGATCAGCCGGTTGCTGGATTCGAAGTACTCCAAGCTCCAGATGAGCAGCGTGCAAAGGACGTTGTTGCTTTCCGAATTGAAAAAAGAAGACGTACAACGACTGGGCGGCGATGTGGAAGCCATCAACCAAACTCGCCGTGAGACGCGCGAGAGGCGACAACTGCAGGCTGCACTAGAAGAGAGTGGTGAAGTGTCAACCGATTCTGCTGAAAAAAGTGGCCCTCAGCCCATTCCATTTATTGTCAAGGCTGATGTTTCCGGTTCTGCAGAAGCAATCGTCAATGCTCTGTCTGCTGTAGGAAACAATGAGGTTTTTGCAAGAATCCTACATTTCAACGTTGGCAAAATTGGAGAATCGGATATCCGACATGCTTCTGCTGCCAATGCTGATGTTATATCCTTCAACCAGTCTGTTGATCCCGAGATCATGAAGCTTGCTGTTGCTGAAGGAGTTGATGTCCTAAACCATAACATTATCTATGAATTGATTGATGATGTAAAGATGAGACTGAGCGAGCATCTTCCCCCAACCGTCACTCAACGCGTGTCAGGAGAGGCAGAGATCGGCGAGGTCTTTGAAATCAAACTCAAAGGGAAGAAGACTACCTCTGTTGCCGGATGTAAAGTCGGTAACGGCGTCATCCATCGATCTCACAACGTCAGGGTTCTAAGAGGGAAGAACGTTATTTACGATGGTATGCTTTTCTCTTTTAATTTCATTTTTCATTGCTTATACATATTACTAACCAACCCACTTTGCTTCAGGGACTCTTTCATCTCTAAAGAACGTCAAAAAGGACGTGACGGAGATGCGAAAAGGCACAGAGTGCGGCATGGCATTCGAGGGCTGGACTGACTTCGCCGTTGGCGATGAAATCCAAACATATGAAGTGGTTCGCGAGAAACGTTATCTTGAATAGAGGCGTTGAAAGCTGGTGTTGGAAGAGCCGAAGTACCCTTCTCCTTTATCTCATGTACAACCATTTTCTATAGACGGAGTTTTGGTGCCTGACAGCGCATACTGCAAGCGGGAGCTTCTTGCGGCGCGCATATTTCCCATTGATAGACTTTACCCTTCAAAGCCTTGTATTATATTATTATTACCCTATCATGTCATCCCCTATCTCACTGTTCCTAATATTTTCTACTCTTTGTGTTATTATCAGACCCCATCATAGCTGTTACTTGTCAAAATGACATTTAAGGGACCCTGCCTTGAGTTAGCGCCCTACGTGCCTTAGTTAACTATATCAACAGGCGAGATCACCACCATACTTTTGTTTTTGTTTCCTGCTGCTGTCAACAACCACCATGTCGCTCACCAACCAGATGTTAAACGACCGGAAAGAAAAAGATTGTATCAGTATCACCCACGAGAGGAAGTATTATCGTTCTGGTGTCTCGTTTATCAAGCGCTCACTGCGACCGAAGGAATGGCAAGTCAGTCAATTCAAGGGAACGATTCATGTCCCACGGAAGGCGAGAGAGAGAATACTCAACGAAGCTGCGACCCTGCGTTTTTTGGAGGAAAACTCAACTATTCCTATCCCGCGCCTATACTGCTGTTTCGAAGACGATGATGCCGTTTATCTCGTAATTGAGTATATCGAGGGGGTCAGCATGGATCGCCTTACTGAAGATCAGAAAGCGATAGTTAGTTGGGGACGAGTTAGAAAAACATATTCTGGATCTTCACGCGCTCCGTTCTTCGAAGATTGGAGGCCCTACAGGCCTTGTGATACCCCCTTATCGTGTTATGCAGAAGTCGTTTATTGATAACTGGGAGCTACAACAGTCAGATAAAGATGAATTTGTCTTTTGTCACAATGATCTCTCCCAGCATAACGTTATCGTTGACCCGAATTCATTGAAAATAAGGGCCATTATTGACTGGGAATATGCTGGATTCTATCCTGCTTATTTTGACCGTTCGTTCTTCAGGCGCAAAGGGCCGTCGGTGGCGATTGACGGTGAAACAGACGATTCAGAGATATTGCTTGATTTCCTCCAGTCGCGCCTACAAGGCAACCTAACATGATGGGTATATACGACTCTATCAATTGACCTTATTAGACCTTATTATGAGCCAGTAGTTTAAGTTAACTCCTCAAAATTTTTCTCTCATCTTGGATATCGAAATTTCTTGCGATTTCTTAGAACAATAACATGAATCTCAAAGCAAACACTAATAGGCAAGAGTGCAAAGTAGAGAGGTAGCCATAAGAGCATCAGAGATGTTTTATCAGGCTAGATTAGCTTCTTTTGCCTTCCCTTTTTCTTTCTCCTTCAGGCCAACTCCTTTACCCCTTTTTGCCTTGCTAACACCGGCGCCTGTTCCAGCGCCCGTCCCTTTCTTTCTAGCCGTTTTAGCTTTAGATGCTCCAATAGAGCGAGCTGGTGCCTAATGTAGTTGTAAAAATTTGATTAGTAACTCTCTCTCTATTTAGCATATCTTACGCGGGTATGTGTTGCATAGCAAGGAATCCCACCTTTGTAGGAAGCCAGAATGTGCCTCATGTTAGAAAATCTGCAAAACGTACCTCTTTCTTAGGACCACTGCCTCGTTTGCGCTTTGCGGATGTTTTTGACTTTAAAATGCCAGATTTAGGGACGGGAGAGATGGCTGGAGCACGTCTTGGGCCGCTTATTTGTACCCCGAATGCTGTCACCACTGAGTCATCAAAAGAAGGGTCAAGGTAGTCCTCATCGTCTAATGGATCGTCCATTACTAGATCTGCCGCTTGTGCTGTGTAGTCATACTCGTCTTCTCCTTCTGTCTCATTGATGTGGTCGATGATGGACTTCGTTTTCTTGACAGGTGTTGTACTAGGGGTTGGGTATAGTGGGAGTGGAGATGGGCTAGAAGGATGAATATGGGAGGGGGCTTCATCGTCAGATGGAGTAAGGACATTTGTTATGTCTGAGTCATCATTTGGATGGTCTTTTTCACTCTGCTCAGCGTCTGAGGCTTCGGACTCCTCGTTGGATGTAGATGTGAGGGTGTCAATAGTATTGGTGCCTTCGAGATCATGAAGGAGGGACATCTTGGGCTTCAATTGAGCGATTGATGAGTTTGGCAGGTCATGGAGGAACTGCTGGCCAAACCAGTAGATGTCAAATTTGTTGGTATGCAAGACCTGAGAGTTTAACCACTTATTAGCTGTGCGACATGGATCGTTATTTGGTACTCACTGACCATCGAGTAGAAGATGATCCGGAAGGTAGTAGGGAATTCTGAATTGTCAATCCCCTCCAGGATCTGGAGCTCAATTTTCTTCCTTGAGATCCTATGGGTCTCATTCTTCGCAACCATGCGTTTGATAGTCTCATTTGCATGGTTTAAATATATCTCCGTGAACATATCGGTCTTTGTAGATAGAAATTGGTCAGTGTCTAGAGAATTGATAAGAAAGGCCTAGTCAACGGTGCCTCATACCTTTTTAGTAGAGGAAGTCATGTTTCTTCACCCGCTCAGGGAAAATTTCTGATAGAGAGTTTGATGTAGTTCAAGTTGCAGGTCCTAGTGAAGATGGAGATAGAGTGGCCGTTGCAAACGCTATGTACTGATTGTTTATAGTATAGCCAGGAGACCAAACAGCCACTGTCAAGATTAAGAGAATTGAAATCAAAGGCAGGAAGGGACTGATTTATAGGAAGATATAAATCGGTGGCTGGGGCTGACACCGTCAAATCTGGAGGACATCGGATATAGACACAAGTCTCGGCAATAGAAAGAAGGAGAAAAAGGCTAACAAATAGGCACGTGAGAGACCAATAACACAAGATATTTGTATTGGTTCCATCAACACGGAGGGGATATTGTTGAGACAGCTAGGTATTATGGGCAAAATATCATAGCCCGGGATATTGAGGTGGAACCTTCTTCAGCTTCCTATTCATGAAGCGCTGTAAACACACATCACACAGAAGGTGAATAGTTCTGGTCTATTCAAGAAAATAATGCCAGAAACAAGACATCAACTGGGTAGGGTAGCCTGACAGGAGATAATATAAAACTAATTCCAAGTTAGAAGGCAAGAAGTCGATATTAACTCCAATATGGAACCAGAAAGTTCAAGGCTTTCCTTTCACCGCGACTTCCAACGAAGTCTACCTGCCCACTTTGCCCATTCCTGGGTGTCTTCCCTCCCCAATATCGCTTCAACCGTATACCATTCCCTAGCCAGCTCTTCATTAGACGCCATTCTATGCACATAGCTATGACAGGCACGACACAGCCAAGCAACTTGGTTCAAATCACACTCTTCATGCCACCCACGCTTTAGAGCTTTGCTGTGGACAGCCTTAGGTATAAGATGGTGATAGGTCAGGGGTATCCAATCCCGTTCACAAATCTCGCAGGCTGTGGTTCTAGTGGCACTGAAAGGAGGCGGTTTTGCAGTGACGGTAGATGAGAATTCCATGAAGATAGAACAAAGCATAGTCGTCAGGTCAGAAGCCTCCGACATTAAGCCATAGGTGACCAGAGACTCGGATATTGATGGGTCAACCAAGGAAGCTAGAAAGTCGATAGTATTTCCCGAGATACCTCCTGCATAGGTGTCTGCAAGAGCAGGGGATGATTGTATGGCGTTGTATGAGAGAGTCTGCACGTTTTCTGGGAATGACCTGAACATCTCTTGGGCAACAAACTAGTGGCATTTTTAAGTCACTGTAACACGGGATATTCAAAGAAGTCCAGAGATCGTTTGGATCACATACATCGATAAATTCTGCTAGCTCAGCAGGGTCATTATCATCCGGGAACGAAACCCTGCTAAAGCTGGCTCTGGCGTTGCGTTTTCTATTCCGCCGCCGTCGAGCCGCGCCGGATTTCTCTATAGAGCGGTTCAGGATCGACTTCGAGACACACTCGCGGAATATCCCATAGTTCTCCTTAGCTTCGTTTTTGATTAGGCCCGTCATGATGAGGAATGTATATGGCAACTCCTGTGGACTGATATTGATGATAAGATGACGAAAGCGATGCTTGAATACATTTCAACTGCTTCCCTACAGTGGAAATAGGGAAGATATATAATCACTCAGTCAGACATCATTTATTTCCCACTACGACAGGATTAGTCTACGGACTACCCCTATTGCTGCTTGTGAGATTGATATCCGACCTTGTTTGGGTCTCCGACGTTGATTCTCGAAGTTGGAGTTTGATAGTCGGGCGAAATACGAGCTTAGTCATCCGCTATTCCGCTGCAGAGGCTGCCAGCGAGACCGTCACGATGATTGCCATGGAACGTATGGTGCCTGGAATATCGATTCTCGCTTTAAGTCAATGATAATTAGAGCTGATGAGTGACTCAGAGCGGTAAGTTGGGTCCTACGTGGCTTCGTCTCTTTGGCGGAAGAATATGTCGGCACTGAACGAAGCCAGCCATGCAAAAGGAAGGATAGTTGGTGTCGAGCTCAACGCCAGGCAAATGCCCAATAAGCGATGCGGCTGCTCCTAGGCTTGAAAGATTTTATAGCCTCTCTACGGCTCCGTTTCAATATTTACGGATAGCTCTTAAGCAAGCTAGGCAGACAAACTGTGGATGTACCGCTGTTAAATATTTCCGATGATTTTCATTATGAAGAAAGCTTCGGGGTAAGTCAGCGAAGAGATATTCTATCCTTCAATTTCCCCTCCAAAGCGATCCATTGAACAGGAAGTCAGAGTGAATATGAAGGAAACAGTTTTATGTATGAAGAAAAAAAGAAGAAGAACCAAATTTGATGAAGCAAAAAAATACTTTTATAAGCAGTTTTCACGTGACACTGCGACCCACCAGCGAAACGTCAATACAAGAAACAAACGGGCATCGCAGATGTAGTCAAGGACGAAGATGAAGGAGTGCACACTCCGAGCTCGAACGGATCAACAATAACAGTCCAGTAGAGCGCACAGGAGCTATATACAGGATGTCTAGGCCATTTAACTTTAGAAGTGCAACATGGCTCTACCCCTTACAGGTCAGTCAAGTGCTGTATCTAGCCTTGGAGGCTAGGCCGACATCCCATGCAAGTTACTGACAACCTACGGATACAGGGGATAGTATATTTTGCCTTCCATCCCTTCCTATGGCCTCTATTCCGGTCCCGTTTATTACCTATAACGCTGCTTTCGTTGTTCATCTACACAGTCCTCTTTGTCTTCACGTACCTCCCTCAAGTAGCATTTCTAGCCATCTTCCATGGGCCCGGAGCATGGATTAACGGTGCATTTCTGGTCCTAGCAGAAGGAGCTGCGATAGTGGCGATGCTATTTGAGGCATTCTTCGTCGATGAGGCACAGGTTGATGTCTTTGATTCGGTCTTACTCTACGAAGCAATAAAAAGGCCGCTTGAAGACCCGACGTCGGTGTCTGACCCGGCTTCAAACGCACAGCCTTCGGCCTCTTTCCGGGATCATATAATTTCCATGATGTCCGAGTCAAGGTCACTAGGTCTGTCAAATTATACCAATCCTCTCACTCATAAGATTGAAGACCCGGCAAAGTGGCTGGGGAAACCCCTGCACACAGCTATATACGCTCCATTCTCGTTCAGGCAGATAATAGAACTGATACTCCTGTTACCGCTAAACTTGGTTCCAGCTATTGGAACCCCTCTCTTCTTGGTATTGACGGGATATCGGGGTGGTCCGTTCCATCACTGGAGATATTTCCAACTACGTGACTTTAACAAGAAGGAAAGGAAGGAATATATTCATAGAAGAATGCTTAGATATACCTTGTAAGTTGTCATTAATAAGGGGTATAGGTTGGTATTCTGTATTACTAACGTGGCCGCTACTAGGTTTGGTACGATGGCACTTGTACTGCAACTTATACCTGGGCTTTCAATGCTTTTCCTCTTGACCACTGCTGCAGGTTCAGCGCTGTGGGCAAGTGACATGGAACGACGGAGATGGCTCGTGGCCCTAGACACAGCCGGTGACAACGGTCATCACGATCGGCCTTCGGAACAGTATCACGATAATCCCGTTTAGACCCTTTTTGCTATTTTATGGATAGATATACTAGAAGTATCTAGTAATTTTTTGTTGGCCTCGAGATGAATTTCGTGTCTTTAATACCTAATGATCGTAATGAATTACAATGTTCTTTTAAATGGCTGGGGATTTGTCTGAAGCGATAACACTTCGTATGTACATGCATATTTTTAATGAAATATTACCTAGGTAGTCAGAGATGGCGAGTTAAATAAGATTGATAAAGGAAATTTTAGGGAAATGAAAGGAGTGGGTTGAAATGAAAGTCGTGAGATAGGCCAGCTAATACATCGAATATGATATCCTAAATGGAGTTAAACAAAAAGCATCACTCGACGCTTTTTAAGGCTCTATAGGTATGAGTTCGATTCCTGTTGGGGCAGGGGCTGCGTCTGTGACTGGAATTACAACAAGAGGGTTTGAGGAAGTGGTAGGAGTTTCAGCCGGTGGGGGAGCAGGAGCATAAGTAGAAGTTACTGCCTGCGAAGTTGATGTTTCTGATGGGATTGTGGTGACAGAGGATAGAGTGCTGCTAAATGAAGGATATGTCATAGTTGCTGACTGCGTAGCCGGTTCGGGGGTAGAAGTGACTAATGAGCTGCTGGTCGATGGTGTACTAGTGGCTGAGGACTGAATGGTCGACTGAATGATTGATGTGGATGAAGGCAAACTGGTAGTAACGGGGCTAGTGAGGGAATTTGAAGAGAAGCTCGAAGTCACAGTGGTTGACGTTGTGATTGATTGCGTGATAGTGCTGAAGGACGGAAGGGTGGTGTTCCAGCCCGGGTATGCAACAGAAGTCGTTGTTGGGATAGTAGTATGACTTATAGTGAACGCTGAGCTGGTAGGTGGCAAATATATTGTTTTTGTAGTCGTATTAAAGATAGTGGTGGGCAAGGGTTGTTGAGACTCGGATGTCGACGAGATGTGTGAAGCCGTAACCTGCACGGAGGTGCTGGTGGATACTGGCAGACTTGTGGTTTTAATTGGGGTCCTGCTAGTTGTTGTAGAGTCTTGAGCAGCTGTTGTATCTGGCGGGACAGCCGTAGATAGAGAGGAACTTCCAGTGCTGCTTTGCGTATCCATTGATATTGTTGACTGGGTGGTAAGAGGTGGAATGGTTGAAGATGGGACAGAGGTAGGCAGGCTATGAGAACTGGAGATTGGTACCGTGGTTGGGAAATAGTACCAAGATGATGAATATAGATATGAGACAGGAGGATTCCCAGTCCCAACACCGATCGTAGGCACTTCTCCCCCTTTCTTCGAAGTGGAGCTGGTTGGAGTAGCCGTAGCAGAGGTAGTGGTGTCTGCAGGCATCTTCGAGGTGGTAACCATTGGACAGGGTACAACTGAAGGAGTACCGGTACTGCCAGCTTCTTGCAGATCAAGACACATCGTCACAGGGATAGTCGAGCCAGCGACGGTCGGGGTAACGGTAAGTGTCATAACGGTTGCGTTTTGGGTATGCGTTGAGTATAGGCCTCGATTAAAGAGCACAGCTCGTCGTGGGTGATGGATCGGACTGGAAGCAACATGGGACAATAAGGCAAGGAATATTACACCCACAACAAACCGTAGATTGGCCATCTTGAAGCCAGCTGTCAAAGGGGCCTCCAAAAGAAAAGTAATAAGTGATTGTAAAACAGAGACAACAGAATAATAAGGCCTATGGTATATCCTTCTATTTGCTATAACAAGTCAAGAGGTATGAAATTATAAACGAAAGAGGAGCTTTGTTCCAGACAAAGTCTTGAGATGAAATCAAAACGAAAAAGTGGCGAATATGCAGATACAAGAAATGATGAGGAGAGAAAGGATTTGCTGAGGTTTAAGTATAAACAGACTACCTGACCTCAGCAAACGAAGAAGAAATGCTTCTCCGTCGCGAAGCGCGCAGGTAAACAGCATCTCCTGGAAGTATGTAGATAAACTATCTTTGGAAGTTTCCCCTTGGAGACAAGGAGTTGCTTGTCTGAGTCCAGGTTAGGGGGTTAATGCCATCAGTATTACTGGTTGGTATATATAGGTCATCCTTAATGTCCTGGAGTTGCATGAAGTCGACATAGTCGGCGGCAAACGGCTGGACGTCCGTTCATGATATCAATTTTATCTTCAGCGTTTGCTTTGCTTGTTTCGTCTCAAACATGGCCGGAAGTCAGGGGAAGACGCGCGCTGATTGGTCAGAGCATGAAACAAACCTAATTTCACGTGATATCATTTTTCTCTAAGCGCCGAAGGGAAAAACAGCGATGGTGACCTACCCTATTAGCAGCCTAAGCATATAGTAGGTTAGAAGGAGTATTATCTGACTTGCTCCTCAATAAATAGACAAAGTTGGATTTTGCTATCTTGCTTCACCCTTAGTAAACAATCTCCCTATATATCAAAATGAGCGTATATTTCCTCCCCTTATATAGCCAGCTTTGCTATCTAACTCCCGCAGATGTCCAATCTCCAACCTAGAGAAAGAGAATCCAAAATTCCCATAAAGTGGCGTGTTCTGTAGCGGAAGTTTGAAGGTAAAGGGCGGCGTCGAGATCACGACTCATTACTCAGGTACGTGCCAGCAACATCCTACTCCAGCAGCATCGCGTCCAGCGCACGGCAGCTCCACAGGGACTGACCGTCCATCTGTGCAGAATCCCGGTATAATCGGGTCGCAACTTGCCCCCACTGCTTCACATGGAGTTTGCGCATTACCACCTAGCTAAATAGTTAGCAGAGGGAATTTCAGTGGCTTGAATTCAGCACAAACCGCAGATGGTCAGACTAGCAACATCAGTATTACTTGTAATTTTAAATCTATAAGGCGTAAGATACGTACCTAAGCACAACGAACAAGAAAGTGTATCTCATCTTGAGTAGCAAATATGATCTTTTGAAGGTCTTTGAAAATCTTTAGTATACTCTGGGATTGAAAGTGATGATCGAACCATCCATTCAAGGGGATTAGAGTAGGCAATTTATACCCTTCAATTTCGAGCCCGCCCCCTTTACTATCCTCCCTTTGGGCCTCTAGGCTTTATGGAAGGGAATATTTCACAAACATTCTGGACTCAAAATTAATCCACAAATGTCAAATAGTGCTGGGAACCTGCATGGTGTTTATCACCAGCCGTATCACCGGCCACGCCACCTTCTAGAACTTATTCGCTCATAGCTCTACGTATGATCCTTTCTTACACGTTTATACAGAGGCTCAGTATGGTCTGTTCGTCTAGATATCACCATCATTATTCATTTATTTAGGCCTATATTTTCGCCTTTTCCGATAGTATCTTGAGTTTCTAGCATTAAATGCTATCCCACTGTATACTCTACAGAGACTCCACAGCCGTGCCGATCAGTGGCATGTTCCTGATAAAGAGTAAAAGTTTTTGTATCACCCTTATAAAAGAGTTGTGTGATGATAGAAAGCAACTGCATAACCTAGCTTTGAAAACTGGGCACATTTCAAGTTCACCAAACCGAGTGCGGACAAGACACCAAGGCGACGCCAGACCGGATCGGGGCGAGGGCCACATCTGGCCATGTACTCAGCGTGCGAAGTTTACCAAGATATCTTGTTGGTTGCCCTCGCTTGCGTGATCACAACACGCTGGTGGAGTCGCAGAAGGGTACACGGACTATCATGCAAGATCATGGAGACTTTGGACAATATCTGGGGTATAAGATGAATATATAAGCCAGGATAGTCTGCTATCTTCTAATAAGACACTAAGTATTATCGGCTGATATAGCCTGGCTACTCTACCCTTTACAGAAAAAAGGCAACATTGCATTGACTTGGTTGGAGAGGAAATGCAATGTCATCGTAAAGCATGTCAACTATAACTAGTTAGATGGCTGGTATATTCAAGGGTGTACATGCTGAATCGCCGCTTGTCAGGTAATTCCAAGGAAGGGTGTGGATTTAGGACGCATCCTATCAGTCTTTCGTTGATTGTTCTTAAAGACTACGAAGCAATAGATATTAAGAGAGCTGTTATTGCAGTGAGTCTCAAATGCTAATTTTACAAGAGGTCTTGATCGGTGGTGGTATTAATTAGCTTTGGCTATGTACAAGAGACGGATACTGTATAATGTGACCCATCTTTACCTCTCGTATTCAACCGAAAAATAAAACAAAAGATGATTACCGAAAATGAACGTATTATATATATGTGTAGTATGGGTATGCCGTTATACCTCAACCTTGAAGGCGGGTCCAATGCCTTCGAAAGCAGTGATCGTCCCAGTGACTGGAGCCTTCGAATCACCGTAATAACGGAGGCGATAAGTCCCGCTCTCCAGCTTCTTGTTGTTGCCGGTGGAGTAGTAATCGTCTTCAATATTCCATTCAACAGTGACCTCGCTGGTTCCAATGATTGGACGCTTGCGCAGCCAGCGGTATACCAGGTTCCAGTCGGCATCATCACGGACAACTTCCCATTTATTAGTGTTAGGGACCTGGCGTTCAACGGCAGTAAAGGTCTTCTCCAGTCTGAAGTTGTTGCGAGGGTTGGCGCCGACGAAAGTAGTCTTGACGGTGTCGCCAGGACGGAAGGTCTTACCCATCTCAGGGCTGCTAAGAACATCGCCGAACTTCTTGCCGATCGGGGGGTTGTCATGAACCACACCAGTGATGAAGCTGAGGGATTTGTCGGTGTTGATTGGTGGGTACGGGCCAGGGGCGGGGTGATTATTGGAGCTTGCGGAAAGGAAGGGGAGGTAGGTAAGGGTGAGGTTGACATGAGCAGCAAGGGTATTCGGACCGTGGAGTGTAGAGCCACCCTCGTAACGTTGGACACCGTATTCTTCCTCTGTTGTGACATAGTGGGCATAAGTGTTTGACGGCGCACCCAATACGACGAGAGGGTTGCTGACGCCCAAAATATCCTTGGCTTGGTTTGCAAGTGCCTGTTTCCAGCGGCGTCCAGACATGGTAGAGACTTCAGGAGTGGCAACGATAATGAACAAGGGGCCAGCACGCAGGACCTGGATATCAATAATGTTGGCAGCCCAGGCATAGGGGAACGTCAGATCACCGATATCAAGGAGGATTTTCTTGGGTTTCTGGCAGGCAATTTGTTCCTTGGATGGAGGATGAATGAAATCTCTGGCAATTTTCCAGATGGGGTTCCTTGTGCTGGGGGAATCAGTGCCGTTTTGAGTGAAGTCGAATCTTCCGGGCCCGTCGGTAGTACCTCCGGCGAAAGAGTAGCCCAAAGCCGCTGAGCAAGTGGTCAAAGTCTTTCGAGGGTTAAATGGAGATTGGAATGTGTATCCATCAAAGTCTTGGTAGACATGGAAAGCCTTGACGGCAGAATTATCTCTAATTCTCTTTGCAGAAGTATCCATGCTGTCGTAAATTCCCTTGGCAGTGTTGTATTGACGACGACCTATTTCAAAGCAACTCTTAGTTCCTTGGTCGAGCTCGCGGAAGAAGGGGCCGCGTCCATGGCATTTGGCGGTGCTGCCTCCGCAAGTACTGTCTTCCTATTAGGGAGTTAGCTACCAAACCAAGGGTGGTAATAATATAAACAAAACGATCAATCATACAAATTTGCAGTCTAGGCCAGTATCCTCGCAGAAGGGGCCCAAGGTGTTAGGAGACGTGTCTCCAACGGAAGACTGGGAGAATCCGGCAACGAAGCCGTCGGCAAATCGGTCATCACCCTTGGCAGCTCTTTCGAAAAGGTAGGCTGCGACGCCCTTGTTGTCACCTGCAACAAGTGTGTTGTTTCCGTAGAGAGAAGTTCCATGAACGGAGTAGAAGGTCAAAATACCAATGGTCTTGTCATCCGATGCACGGTCAAATCTAATAAGGCTGAGTGACTTATCGGTGTCATACTGATACCGCTTTCTCTCTTCCTCAGGGTTCGCCAAGTAGGAGAATGGGCTTCGGTTAATGTTTCCATCGACAAGGTCTTTGACATCGAAGCTCAAACGGGCCGGAGTTCTGGCCTCGTGAGCTCGCTTGATAGAGAGGAGAATACCATCGACGATGGCTTGGTAACTGGCTTTGTCAAATCCAGCACTGGGAATCTGAGGTAGCAGATAGTTAAGCCAGGCGCCAGGTCCAGCATGGGAGTGAGTTCCGGACAGAGCGAGATTGTTAGAGTTGTATCGAGAATACTCTGGCCCCATGGCAGCAAGCCCCTTGAGGACACCATCTCTCACAGCTGTATCGCCAGCAGCGAGGTCGGTAACGAGGTAGATAAAGGTATCATCAGCCTTGTTGGGGTTCTCGATGATGAAGGCGCGAGAGTAGAGGCGCTGACGAAGACCAGTTCCCTTTTGCTCGGAATCGGCAAATCCCATAAACGTGATCTCTACAACCGGTCTATAGAGATGATTAGAACATGCTGCGGGAGATATACCAAAGGAATGATGAGTTAACTATACCCAGTAACATCAGCCTTTCCTACACCAACGTTGAATATGTCATCCTCAGTGGCTGGCTTATCAGCACGGGTTGACTGAAGGGGTACTGAACGACTGAATTGGCTGGCCCGACTGGTTCCATGGAAGTTGAAAGCGAGTTGAACGGCTACAATGACGCCCAAAAGGACGCCAAGTATACCAACCACAGTGCCCGTACGTGGTGGCATGGCTGTACTCTGTATATGGTATTCAAAAATGCCAAATTTCGAGTCAAAAGAAAAAGAGAAATAGGGGCTAAAAAGATTTCTCCGATGTTTTGAGGATCACTAGCCTTTTTTGCCACAAGGCAAAAAGTAGCATATCCCTTAAATACCAGACCTCGAGACGGGCAACACGATCCAGGTATGAAACAGACGGCCCTTTTATATGGGCCGGCTAAGTTAGTTAGGTACTTCAGCAACAAACTTTCTTGATCTGCCTGCTCCTTTTTGTTTATGACCGTTTGGGCGTAAATCTTTTGCGGGGGCTGATCTTATATTAACATCGCTATAACCTGTGGGTCGAGAATCGTCGTTTTCGTTCACTCTTCACGAACTCCGTGGCCGAATAGACCCTGGCAACCCCGCGATGTGGTTATTTAGCTTCGATCTAAGCAGCGGTTCGTCATGTACGGCCGGCGTGACTGCCCCAGCTTGACCCGACGCCCGATGCCTGTCGGCCAACACACCTGGTGATATCCGGCTGCCCGCCAAGGTCGCTGCAAATCCTATGCACGAGCTGACCTGCAGAGCAAAGCTGCCTTTTAGTAAGACGGCGGGAGGAGACGAAAGGTGAAGTTGAAGCAAAGTTTCACTTAAGGGCGGACGGGCGGGAGGCACGTGAAAGCGAGGCTGCGGCACTTTTAAGGTTAATTAGCTTAGGCAATGGAAACATAACACTCACGTGACTGAGATCGGCAAAATACGAGCTCGGAGTTGAGGAGTTTAGTCATCATTCCTAATGAGGTTAGTATTTGATCATGTGACAAGGCGTGTGCCAAGCGCCGGCCGAGATACCCACAAGGGGAAAAGCTGAAGACGCTGAAAGCGACGAGAGGGAGAAGCAGCGCAGGAAACAGAGACAGGGAGAAAAAAAATATAAGGAAGATAATACAGGAGACAAGATGTCATTGATCAATGAGACGCATGACTCGCTTCCATGTAAGTACACAGGCAGGATGGACAAGAAAGCAGGGAGACTTACTCGGTTCCAGACATCGACGAGGACGTGACACCTCAGGTGCGCGCAGAGCTCAGCAGGCTCATTGACGCGGAGCTTCCCCCAGACTACCGCTCGACCCTCCATCCGTCCCTGCCAGAGCTCCCGCCGACCAAGTTCTCCCCTCTGATAGAGCAGGAACTCGAGAGAAAGGCCAAAAACGAACCGATCTCGGGCGGGATTGACCTGTCTCGCTATGAAGCTCCAGAGATACCTTCTTCTTCCACAGACCCGAATGCCGACCCTGCCACCGTGATAGATGACTGGCGACAGACCTTGCAGCGAGCATACGCGGCACACCTGCATCTGTCCACCAGGAAGGAAAACCTAGCATTGCTGGATGCCCATGGCAAAAACGCGTGGTTGATTGGCAACTCGCAGCTGGAAGAGATTCTGCGGCGCACAGAAAAGGAGCTGCACGATACCACTGAGGCCACTGAGGCAATTAATAGAGAGAGGAAACTAAAGCAGGAGAGCGTCAGGGGCGAGCTAGCGGCCTTGGATGATACGTGGAGACGGGGAGTAAGCGGAACGCTGGATGTTGAGATTGCAGCTGAGAAGCTCAGGAGGGACATTCTAGACGTGAGGCGCCAACAAGCACAGTCTTAGAAGCAGCGGTGTGCGCTTATTGAGTCACAAAATAAGGGCAACAGTCGAGAACGACCACGCAGGATGAGAATCCCTACTCCAATAAAGACCGACATACAGGGGCAGAGCTTTCGCGACGCAGGAGTTGTGTCTGTCCCCGTTAGCAAGGGGCATTCTCTAACTGCACTTAGCACCTCTCAGGATGGCCCTGCCCGGCCAAGTCTACAGGCGAAATTACAGCTATTGGGCCATCATCGTCCGTAACCAGCCTGTCTATCATGAGCAGGCATGGTTCAGATCTTAGTGTTAGGCTAAGATAACTATATTGAGAGAAGCACGGGGTAGAATTGTGAGAAAAAGCATGAGAACATCAGCATTTAATGGAGTTTAGCCGTTTGGGAAATCTACTTTCAATGCCATAATCTGATGATCGAAACGTTCTCGATCTCCAGCGACAAGTCTCGAAGGTCCAGCGGGAATATAGCTTTCCAATGGTGTATAATAGAACCACACTCTTGGTAAGCTCTAATTTTGCAACTTTAGCCTCGTGTCAGTTACCTGAATACCCAGCCCCCTTTACTACCAAATCGCGTCTGCCGTCGTTTGTGTTATTCGACGGTTCGCCATTAAAATTTTAGCTTCCAGAGCGGTGCACGTTCCAGCCCCCACAGCAACCCTATATATAAAAACCTTCACACTATAAATCTGACTGTCAAGGACTTTTACACCTTCCACTCAGCCGTGCCTACAGAGTTCTACTCTACTTCACTGGCTTAACTGCGGCTAACCGTAGTAACCTTGCTGCACAGCCGGCAATAGACCCGGAACCGCGAATGATACACCGTTGGGGCTGAGGCTAGGTGTGGCGAGGATGTGATGGTGGAACTTCAAGGGAAGACTGCGTCTACATCAACAGCTTGCTATATGTGAGATAAGTAATAACGTATCAAAGAATGTGATATAATGTTTATTAGTATTTTTTTAGCGAAGTTGCCCTCTTTCTTTATGGAAGTAGGTCAATGGCCTTGGGAGCTATGTGGAGGATAGCTACTTTGGCACTTAACTTCAGGCGTTTTCCCGGAATTCCGCAAAAATATGGTTATGTGAAGGTTTCGTAGCTTTTTAGGCTGGAAAGCGTCAAGACAACAGCCTTGGAAAGGAGAGTCGAAGGGAAGAAGACGGGTGACACGCATATTCAATCTCAGATAGTTACTCCGTAGAGATTGTTTTTATGTCTCCTTGGCTGCTGCCGTGATCCGAGGGTGTTCTTGCATGGGTTAACGACCGAGTCAGCCAACCAAAAATAAGAAGCGACTCCCTGCATGACGGTTGGATATCTTCTCCTTGCCGCCAACAGGGTATCTGTGAACCGCCCCTCTGCTTGATCGTCTCGCAGGGCTTTCTCTCGGTTCTTTTGACTCTCCTATACTCTGTATACATGAGAATGGAAGGATCTTCCCTGGGCCATCACCAACCTGAGGTCAAGACATATTCAATCCAGCTCCAGCTCCAGCGAGTAACGAGTGAAGACCGAACAAGGCCCAAGCTACTGCGACCTGAGAGGTTTCGGATTTTTATCCAAGTGACTCGCAGTCCCACCATGTGGCGGTTGACGCGTGCACATACATAAGCCTAAGACTCCGTATATAGCACGGAGTAACTATGTACACCACAGCCCAGCCGGCAAAGTCGATCTGAGACATCTTTTCCCCCCTCAGCCAGCAAGCTTGGAGGAAAATTATTCGATCCTTCTTTTGCCTTGGACACTCGGCTTCTCCCGGCCATCTCTCGCTTTTTTCTCTCATCTTTGCTCGCTTTCTCACTGCGTTGTCTGTCTTGTCTTTCACTTCATATCCTGACGGATCCTACGGGCGAAGCTCCTTTGTTGAGAGTGTTTCATCGAGAAACCTCTTCAAAACTGCCCTGGAATTCCTCACGCCGCGCGTTACAGTCTTAATTTTTTTTTTGCCCTTTTTACCACACTCCGGCCATGCTGGTTTCTGGTGATTGTTGGTAAATAATAAGATGTCGCTGCCGGTGCCGATGGCGGTCGGTCGTTTTGCATCCAAGCCTGCGTCCATGACGTATCTCCTGCTCACACTACTTGTTGGATGTATACTACCTCAACAAGGCATACTACATGCTGATGCGAGAACGTTAGCACGGCGAGACAATACTCCCACAGATGTATGCAAGCGGTGGTCCCAGCAGACAGCTGTTGTTAACGGCACTCTTTACATCTACGGTGGCCGATCGACGACAGATGCCAACCAGAAGGATAAAACTTGGAGTATGAATATCCATGTTTCCCCTGGCTTCGATATATTCAAGGCTAACTCGACTTGCTAGATGACAATTTCCTCACTCTGGACTTAAAGTCAAGCTGGGGAATCTCGGCGCCAAAACTTACCGGCCTTCCTCGAGGTGATAACGGCCCTCCTCCAGTCTCGAACGGATATCTATGGAACTCCTATAGTTCACTCTTCCTATATGGTGGAGAGTTTTCGGATAACCCTCCAAAGGACCCCGTTGATTTTAGTTTGTGGGAATACAGCATCCCTTCGTCATCGTGGATAGAGCACAAATCACCAACCACCTCGTCTGGAGAAAACGCTTCACCTGAAAATATCCCGGTACAGCGATCCGCCGAGGGAGCCGGTATAAACGTTCCAGATTTAGGCAGAGGCTGGTACTTTGGCGGCCATCTAGATGGATATACTACCAAGGGCTGGTCGCAGTCTATCCCAAGAGTGTACCTCAAGTCGATGATTGAATATACTTTTCCAGGATATACCAACAACGGAGTCAAAATCAACACAGATGATAAGCGCGCAGGGCCCGAGGGCGTGTGGCGAAATATCACCGAAGGAGGACTACAGGACTCTGCAGGTTTCACTGAACGCGCTGATGGAGTGTTGGTGTATATACCCGGTTTTGGTAAAGAAGGCATCATCCTTGGTCTTGCTGGTGGTACAAATGCTACTTTTGTAGGTGATCCATGATTCCTTTTTCCCTCTTTACTTGTTTTACTTTTGCACGCGATATCATCCGGTAACTAACCTCTACGTCTAGACTCAAATGAACGTTATCGATGTGTTTGACATCGCTAGTTCAAAATGGTATAAGCAAGCTACTAGCGGGAAGACTCCAAAGATCAGAGTAAACCCGTGCGCAGTCGCTGCGTCCGCAGCCGATGGGAGCAGTACGCAGGTCTACCTATTTGGTGGGCAAAATTTGATACCCTATGGAGAACAGATCCAGTATAACGACATGTGGATTCTATCGATCCCTAGTTTCACATGGATCGAAGCTAAGACGGATGGTCAATCCGTTCCTCCAGCGAGAGCTGGACATACGTGTAATATATGGAACTCCCAAATTGTGGTGACGGGAGGCTACGTGGGACAAGATCTGAGCTGTGATAGCCCAGGTATATACGTATTTGATGCATCAGAATTGACCTGGAACAACCAATATACGGCGCTTAAAGGTGGAAATGATTTGAACCAGCAAGCCTCGCAAACTCGAGACGGCAGTGGCCTTGGAGGTAGCTATGGATATCGAGTCCCGAAAGTGGTTCAATCTGTCATAGGAGGCGACGATACGGGAAAGGCAACCCAGACAATCCCCGCTGTCGCGCCAACAGATGGGCCCTTAGCTACAGGCCAACCTCTCATATACACCGTCCTTCCAACTTCCACTTCCGGTCCGCATACAGGTAAGGACGACGACGAAAACGGCCCCAACATCGCAGCAATTATCGCAGGCGTTATTGCTGGTTGCCTTGGTGTCCTGGCCATATATCTCGGCTTCGTCACCTGGCTCTATCGCCGGCGTCTTGCTATCTATAAGAGCCATCTCGCAGCCACGCAACGCTCTTCAATTGGGAGCTACGGAGACAAAATCTCATCCTTTCCACCGCGGTACTCGGACCACACAAGTAGTAGCAATGTGCTGGGGATAACCGGTTCAACGGGTAACCTAACGACTACTACTTCAACGCGCATGTCGTGGATGGGCGGAGACGTTCAGGGGCATCACCACACACGAAGCAGCAGCGGTGGGAACTTCGATCATTTAGGCCAACCTGGGCCGTCCGCTAGTAGCAGTGTGGAGGATCTACTCGCTGGGCAGGAACCGACTTTCCTGGGCGTCATGTTGAATCCACGGCAGACCCTGAGGGTTATCAATCAATAATTATCTCCCTCACACGGCATTTTTCTTGTTTCTTTCCTTCCGATAAATACTAGGTTCTTGACCCCAGAAATCCATTTGCTTTAGGGGGGAGAATGTACGATCGCCGGATCCGAATGATAATGTATGACATTTACCGAGCATGCTTCGTTCCATCGTCTGATTGATACCCTATAACCTGCTTTGCATTTCTGCTATTCATTGCAGCAGTTTCTATGATTATTTGGTTATTTGTCTTTGTATTTCAGCCTCTTTCATCTGTGAATAGTTAGCGTGTATATGGGGATTTCCACTCTATTAGCCACTCGAGCATAATATAATATTTGCATTCATGGTTTGGACGAGGACTCTACACGCAACGCTCTTTCCTAGACTATTCAGTCATCATATACTCTTCTTTCAACTTGTTGCATGTCTCGTAGGATGTTCTCATACTCTCCGATTCTAACGGGTCCAGCCGGTAGAACCGTCACTGCTTGAACGTAGACAGGCCGGTCAGTCAATATATGTTCCGATTTCTCATTATTTCTGCGACTACTTTCACTCCAGTTCACCCCGCAACGGTCGTCAGGGACCTCCTCACGTATGTATCCAAAAATGTTAAGCCAGACACCTATTTGAAGGCTCGTGTAACTGATATCTCCAAGTAAAAGATTAATATCGACTTCTACTTTGGAAACTTGAGAATTCCGTTTGTTGACATTCTGATTGTAATTGTAATTATGGTGGAGTGTCAGGCGACCACTTGCAGTATTGTATCTCGAGACGCTGTGCGTGTGATGTTAATATTGTTGGTACCAAAGTAGAACTAGGGTAAACACAGCATACCATCCTAGGAACCGGATCTTGGAACCCACAGGATACGTTAAAATTTGCGATAGGAAGACCAGTTTAGTGGGAGCAGGTCCTGATACGACCTGGTCCATCCCAAGTGTAATCCCCTTCACTTCGCAGGGATGTTTCTATCCATCTTCTTCTTTCCGATGTTGAAGTTGCCAAAACGAGAAAAGTAAACTCTTATCGATAAATCTGATGACTAGTTAATATGTTGTTCATGTGACTTATCACGTGAGGCTTACATCGCGCCCGCCTGGCGGTGGATTTTGATATCATCAAAAGTTGACGCTGCATAGCGATAACGAAGAATATCTCTGCCTAACGACGAATACCGAAGCTGCCCTTGAAGACCCGTAGAAACACTCTTTGTTTCATTTCTCCTTACGTCTGGCCTGCTGGTCTTTTGGATTTTTCACCACTTACCGCCTCCTCTATCCTCTATATTCGCCCGAGCGGCTCGTTCCACCCCGCACACGCCGTCTACCCACCGTCATATCGTTTCCTGAGTGTTAAAGCGATATCAGCGTTTATTCCGACGGACACGCTATTGATAAAGGGAGCGTTTGCTACTGTTGTGAAGCTGCTGGCTGTTTGGAACCCTTCCCGTTGTGCTTAACGGCTAGGCAACCTTGACCCCGTCACATCCCGACCTCGAATTTTACCGCATTCACATACTACGCCGAGGCAAAATGTGGTCATTTTTTGGCGGTGCTTCGGCACAGAAGAAGAAAGATATCCCTAAAAATGCGATCCTCAGTCTCAGGGAGCAGCTTGAAATGCTGCAAAAGCGAGAGAAGCACTTGCAAAACCAGATGGATGAACAGGATGCCATAGCTAGGAAGAACGTCACGACAAATAAGAATGGTGAATTTCCCTTCCCTTTTCCCGCTGGCCTTCGTTCATATCTAACTGTGAGGGAATAAATAGCTGCCAAGTCTGCTCTGAGGCGAAAGAAGCTTCATGAACGGTCACTTGAGCAAACGAGTGCTCAGATTCTACAGCTCGAGCAGCACGTATACTCCATCGAATCTGCAAATATCAACCAGGAAACATTTAATGCTATGAAGGCTGCCAAGGCTGCCATGGAACAAATACACAGTGGACTCAACATAGAAGTCGTTGATGAGACAATGTACGCATTCTCTTTCATCATCCATCCTGATATGCTGCACTATATGCTTTATTTTAAACAAGACGATGATTTCTAACTATACACTTTTACTCAATAGGGGTCAACTGCAAGAGCAACATGACCTCAGTAACGAGATCGTCAACGCCATTACCAACGCTCCTATCGGCGAACCCCTTGATGAGGCTGATCTCGAAGCGGAACTGGAGGGCATGGAACAGGAACATATTGACAATAAGATGATAGGAACTGGAACGGTACCTGTTGGGGATAGAATTGATAGGCTACCTTCTGTAGCAAACGGAGCCAGTAAGTTTACATCCGTCCTAATTCTAATGGGGTAACCACCTGCTAACAAGTATACCAGTCAAAGAGAAGCCCAAGGCCAAGGAAGAGGATGACGAGGAGGCCGAACTAGAGAAATTAAGAGCCGAGATGGCCATGTGAGCAATGAACTTCAAGTAATATATGGAACCGAAGCACGAAAGGAACTAGGAGAGTAAGCATTTATACTTAACTTTTTTATGGAAACTGGCGTCTGGAAGGAAGGGAATAGCTTTATTCATTTTATTCTTTTATTTTTTTTCTATCCATTTTTCTCTGCCGAGTACCATGCTATAACAGTTTCCCACAGTTTTTCCAAATTAGCAGGATATACTTTGCATACCGGGTTGCTCTCCTGCTTTTTCATTCACTCGCATGACTCCAGTGTATTTCTGCCCTCTACATTTGCACGATGTATCATTTAATAAACTCCACTGCGTATAAGATTTGTTATGCTCTACTGAATGGACCGGTTCGGTTCACTTTTTGTTCACTGCTATGCTTGAGCAATTCCAATGAACTACCTAAGTTATGAATTTAATATCTACCTTACAATCCAGCAAAGCGATATCTACTTCCTTCAGCAGTTCAATTGCAATGCTCAATAAATGTCCTGTGTTGGAATATATAATTACTTCCTATCGACAACGGCGCCATAACATGACGAAATCATGATAACTATTTTCTTTTCAACCTCCCGCCTCGCAATGCAACGCATGAGCTCGGGATACACGTAATATCAAAAATGCAAAACGAATAGAAACGTCTAGAATGCACAAACGATAAGCCACCATGCCACTCCCACGCCGTGCCACTCTACGAGACGATTCAACGGCACATAAGTAACCGAACCGGCCAAGAAAATAAAAAAAGCAGGTGTAAGGGTCACCAAGGGGGGAGGGAGAGAGAATCAAAACACCTGGGGAAAACATAATAAGATATCTTTTTTAGGTCAAGGAAAAGCGTTTCGCATCATTCGTATATCTTGCACGGGTAAATCGTGCGAAAGGGTTATGTTAGGCTGGGTATAAAGGGGGGTTGACTGGCTGGCTGGCTGGTATACCGGATAATGATAATAAAGGGCGAGGAGTACCTAAAGTTGGGTTCAACAGTGGCACATTCCCAAATAACTAATTAGGTTCATTTCCTTAACGGACATCCAAAGCCTTCCAAAGTTCATCGTTGGCAAGTAGTTAATGATCTTGCCCGTTGAGACTGCCGATTATCCCTCTCAGAGCATCAATAATGACTGTTTCATCCTTCGTTTCACCGCCTGGAAACGAACTCTCCTTTGCATTGTGTAGAACTCTATCGCGTGCACTGCGTAGGACTTTGCGAATGTAATCTTTATCCTCGTAGTCTTCTATAAGGACCGCTTCGAAGTTGTCGATTGCTTGGTTGGCACGAGCTAGGAAAGCAGGGTCCATGCCTCCTGGTTTCTGCATTGGGGGCTGAACGGGAGTGGGGACTGGAGCCGGAACGGAGATATTTTGCTGGGCAGGAGCTGGGGCCGTTGAAGATGGTGGATGACTGGGCTGGGTTGCGGGTGCTGAAGTAACGGGAATATTATGTAGTGGCGGAGGCGGCGGTGCCTGGGTATGTTGTGGTGGTGGGGGATGGGATTGTTGCGGAGGACGATGAGGTTGGCCATGGTTAGGGGGTAGTATCTGATTATGGAATCTATACTGGTTTGGAGGAGGTTGTTGTTGTTGCGGAGCGGGTTGAGGGTGATGCGGTTGTTGCATCTGCGGTGGCGGCGGTCTAGGTTGCTGCTGTTGATGATGGACAGGAGGATGAGTTGGAGGTGGTGGATGCGGTTGTATAGGTTGCTGATGAGACGGTCGTTGCTGTGGCTGAGCAAATGACGGAGAAGCAAGGATGTAAGGAGAGCGATATGGAGTAAGATTCACGACAGAGAGGGCAGGGGGAAGGCTTTTGAGTAATTGTGGTGGTAGAGCAAGGGCGGGAGGATGAGCTGGGGAAGCTGCTACAGCTGCTGGAGGTGGAGGCGGAGGCGGAAGCGGTGGAGGTTTAGCTGCTGCCACAGGTTGTGACGGCTGTGCAGCAGAGGGTGCTTGTAGTGGAGCCTGCTGCTGCTGCTGTTGTTGGGGCTGCTGTTGCTGCTGTTGCTGCGGTGGAAACTGGGTGTTAGCCGGTGGCTGTTGGTACGGAGGATATTGACGACGGTTGTTGAATTGGCCTGGGGAAGCAATGTAAGGGGCGCCAGGGCCTGTGTTTGGTGGTAAGAAGCGTTGTTGGCTGTTGCTGGATACGTCTTGGACCGGCGGAGGTGACGGACGACGTTTCTTCTCCTTGTCCACTGAAGCACCGGGTAATAGTTTCCATGACCATCCTTTGCCATCTCGTTCCGCATGCATGAACAAATGTGTGTTACCGTTGAGATTATGTCGTACACTTGACGTCCAGCCCTCGGTTTCACATTTGAAGCGGAAATAGGGGTATTTGAGCTTGAGAGCACGGTATATCTGTTTTAGCGTCATGGGTGTAGGAGATTCTGATAATGCGTCGAAGATGAGAACCGCATAGTTGTATGGCGGTTTGGCGAGCTCCTTGGGTGTATAGAAGCTCTCTGGCGGATAATCGGGAGAGGGAGACCTGGAGGGTTTTCGTTTCTTCGGTGCCGGGGGACGGACGGGTTCGGTGTGCTGTTGTATTTCCATGTTGGCTCCTAGTCCTGCAGCTCCCCCTTCGATAGACTGCATTACAGTTTCGCCGGGAGTCGAATCGGGCTTCTTCCTCTTGGTATATTTCCGTTTCTCTACTTTGACAGTAGCCGTAGACGGGTCTTCAGGGGCTAGCTGCAGAAGGACCAGCAGATGGGGGCAGCAGCAGAAACAGAAGAAGCAGGTTCTTTGGCAGCTTTGGGCAGGCTTCTTGCCAGCCGTTGTAGTAGCTGGCGGAGGAGAAGTAGCTGTAGTAGTGGGCGGCAGCACCGTTAGCTTCACGTTTTAACGCCAGCTTCTGTTCGCGTGCAGATTTCACGCTCTTTCACGCTTAGACATGATTCCGTCCTTGGGCGGTCTGCCGGGTCCACGTCGTTTATTAGGCTGACCAGGTTCTGTTGCGGTCGCTTTTGAATCGGGACGCGGCTGGCTCTTCCCCTTTGCCTTGACCGATTCGTCAGCTTCGCTTCGCTCCGACTCTTTCTCTACAGTAGGTCGCTCCGCGATGCTTCAGGCTCTTCGTTCTCGGGTTGATCAGGCAAGCCCTGACCCATCTCTGGAGGTGAGGAAGGCGTAACATCTGCACCGGTGTCTCCAATCGGGACATCTGGTAGCAGGAATCGAACTCTGACACCTCCTATCTGAATGAAATCTCCGCTGTGAAGAGGCCGGACTTGACCAGGGGCCAGCCAATCGGCGCCCATAAAAGCACCATTTCGACCAATGACTTCCATCTCGAAGACATTTTTATGGAAGTTGTATGCTATTTTGACGTGTTTTCTTGAAATTGCTCTATGTGAAGAACCACCGTGGGCAGGCACTGGCGGATGGATGGGGATGGTCGGACATGCCTCTGGTGAAGGAAGTAAAGACAGAGTATCGACTCTCTTGGGTTCGTGATGTCCTCTCTGTAGCGACTGCATAGCTAAAGCGTTGTAATCTGTCATCTCCCGCGGTTCAGAGTTTGCCTGTGATTCTCCATGGGATATATGCAGTAGCGGCCGGGCAGCCTGGTCTGCTGAAGAATTGGATGACTTCCAGCTCATCTGAGGCGGACCGTTCTGGGGAATATCTGGATCGAAGCCCATGATTCCGCCCTTGTCACTGATAACACTTCCCATGTACGCACTGCCTTCTCGCTTGACTCGGCTGGGCGTGCGTGTCTTGTGTCCAGTGGAACTATGAGCCCTGTTGTTCTGTTTAGCCTGGTACTCCCTCTGAAAAGCAGCGCGAGCAGCGCGGACATCACGGCCCAAGATGAAAGAGTATGTATTGACGTAGAAATGGCCGTCATCAAACTCAAGCTTCGCAAACGCCTGAATCCTTGGTTCCGATCCAGCGACGGATTCCGAGCCCTCGCGGCCCTTGACGTCCGTTGAATTAGAGAAATCCGGGTACCCTACAATGCGAGGCGTTGGTCCGCCTCCGTTCATGGTCGGCGAGTCACCATAGTATGCGGCGCCGCTGGCAAGCAGGCCGTTGTGGTCAATTGCATCTCTGGGGTTGACGGGCGTGGTCGCCAGCGCAGTGAAATCCGAGAAGCTGTGAGCGTTGAGGTCTGAGGTCTTGAAGTCGACGTTTTCCAGCGCTCCCAGCATAGACGTGTCGGTCTGCATGTCCAAGGCCGGCAGCGCATCCGACGCAGACAGGTCTCCCATCTTAGGCAGACCGTGGAAATCGTTCTCCGCGCCCGCATCCGTCGCGACAGTCGTCTGCTGGTGGTAGTTCCCTTGTTCGCTTGAGTTCGGCCAGGCGCTACTGTCACCGTTGGCCGCGGAGACGGGAGGATCGGGCAGTGAGTTATTACTATTATTTTCTATAGAAGTAGAAGCGGCGGTAGTAGTGGCAGCAGCAGCAGTAGCCGTTGCGTCCGTATTCTGCGAAGGAGTGACAGCTGTAGCAGCGGCCGTCTGGCTGGACAGAAGCTGTGCTAGCAGCGTCGTTGCGGCGGCCTGCTTCTCGTTGTCTGACTGGGGTGGATGCTGCCGGTCTAGGTAGAGGTGAAGGGGTCAGCAAAGAAATACGTCAGAACCCAAGGGCTCGACGAGCTTAAGTCGACGTACCGGAGCCATCGTCAGACGAGAGTTTGCAGTCATTTGTCGCCGCCGGTGGCAGCGTCGCAGCGCCCTCGCCGTCCTGTCCAGCGGCCGCTGCGGTCGTAGGCGTCTTTGGTCGCTGAGATTGCTCGTGATGGTGATGCTGGTGACGGTCGTCGAGCCGGTCAAAGCGAGACCTCTCTGGCACGGCGTCGGGAGGCGGAGGCCCCATGAGCGACGCCGCGACGGCCTGGGACGAAGACATGGTCATCACCGTCGAGAGCGCATCCCTCTGGCTTGCTCGTTCGTGCGTCTTTTTGCGTCGTCGTCGCCGTCGTCTTCGACTTCGTCTTCCTGCGTCTTCGACTTCCAACTCCTTAAGTTACGACAAAAAAAAATGCCGAGCGCGGATTTTGCATGGGCCCGCCTTTGCCTGTTTGGGGTTAGCGCGGGCCTTATCCAGACTTCTTTTTTTATTATTTTATTATTTTATTTTCTATTTTATGTTATTTGATTTGATTTGATTTTGGATATTGAAGGTGAAAGAAGGAGAAGGAGAATGAAGTTCGAGAACAAGAAGTGAAGCGCAGTGAACCATAGAAGGAGTAGAGACAGCGAGACGGGGAACAAAGCTGTGGTTGTGAGTGGCTGACGGGCAGCTGCCTGCATATTCAAATACGAGGAGGCCTTCTTTCTTCCTACACATGCGACTTCGAGATACCCAAAGAGAAGACAGGAAGAGAAAAAGAAAAAGACAAGAGGATAGACAAAGATGCCAAAGAAAGCAGCCAAAGAGACAGTCAAAGTGACGTCGAAAGTGGCAGCCAAGTCAAAGGAAGAGTCCCCTGCCCAAAAGACTCCCAACTGGCCGGCTCTACGTCCCTTACCACCAACATCCGACCTCTGCTTAACCCCCATCCTGCCTGCTCAGATCTACATCATACGCAACCTCTTCTCCTCTGCCCTGTGCAAGACCTACGTCTCCTTCCTGGCCAGTCTGCCTCTGATCACCACGCCCGGCCGACCCAAGAAGAACGAAGCACTGCGCGTCAACGACAGGTTCCAAGTCGAGGACGCGTCCTTTGCTGAGCTTCTGTGGTCTGGTACGGGACTGAAAGAGTTAATCTGTAGCACTAGTAGTGCCGGGCAGAGTGAGGATGAGAAAGTAGACTGGGACGGGGAGGTGTTGGGGCTGAATCCGAATATTCGTGTATATCGGTATACCAAGGGCCAGTTCTTTGGTCAGCATTGTACGTTATCTGTAACTTGTTATAGATGGGTGATGTGTTGACTGGTGTATTGTGTAGATGATGAGTCGGTGCAGGTAATGCATGGTACACCCCCAGTCAAGGGGCGGACGAGCTGGACCCTGCTGATATACCTGAGTACCTGCTCTGGCGGCGAGACGGCTTTCTACCCCGAGCCTGAGCCTGAGCTAGGCAGCAGGAAAGGTAAAGCGCAGCAGAGACAGCCTGAGCCGGTCGTGGTGGGAATGGAGACCGGCATGGCGCTGCTGCATCGGCATGGAGATGAGTGTCTACTGCATGAAGGGCGGGAGGTGATGGAGGGAGAGAAGTGGGTTATCCGAAGTGACCTGGTAGTTAAACGATGACCACAGAAGAGTAAGTTATGGGATAAGTATGGATGGTCTGGATTTTGGGGTCTTGAAAGCAAGAAAGCATGGTAATAGAATTTAGCATTATCCATCCAAAAGAGAAAAGCATCTTTAAATACCTAAAGACAGGAGTAAACCACCACATGATGAGCAGAGTAACTAAAGCAACCCAAATAAAATGATAAATAGATGAATAGATGAATAAGAGAAAGGGAGGGTTAATAGGTTTTAAACTACTAGGTACCCTTTTGCTCTTTACCGGCCTCCGAGTCCGTCGCGCTGGCGGTGCCATAGTCCTCTCTCCGCATAATCTCCTCGACGGGCCCAAGCAAGCGCTTGAAACCATCTCTACCGAGCTTCGCAACTTTAACCTCCGTCTTGGAGACGACGGTGGCCTGTCTAGGCTTATCGTCTAGCAGAGCCAATTCACCAAAGTAGTCGCCACGCCTGTACTCTTTGACGGGGCCGTCGATACCAGCCTTGTACGCCACCGCCTCACCAGACTCAAGCAGGTAGAAGGACTCTCCTGGCTCTCCCTCTGCGATGATGGTGGCTCCGCTGGGGTGCTTGATGGTGTCTAGAGCATCAGCTATCTTGGAGCGCTCGTATGGCTTGAGGGACGACAGCAGCGGCACTTCTTCCAGGAACGCCTCGTACATGCGTCGACGCTGGAAGGCACTGTCCATTAGTATACGTCTGAAGGTGATTCGGTCCAGGGCCCAGAGGGTGGATGGCTCCGTTGAGATTACTGTAGCTGCACGCGGGGCGTTGTACATCAGAGCTAGCTCGCCGAATGCCCCTCCCGGACCGATAGAGGTGACCTTTGCACCTAGGCCGGCGAGGCCGCCTGGCTGGGCGGTGCCGGAAGGGTGGATGTGGATGTCGAAATGGCCTGACTCGACGATGTAGAAGAAGTCTCCGGCGTCTCCCTGGGTGATGACCTTGATGTCCTTTGCGGGCACGGGCTTCTCGACCAGGGCGTCCAGCACGGTCTTGAACTGGTCGTCATCCAGGTGGGCGAAGAGGAAGTTTGACGAGACGGCAGCCTGCAGGCGGGACAGCTGGGCGGGAGTCTTGGGGTGGTGAGGAGGTGTCCAGCTGTCTGTGCCCGAGCTCGTTGGGTTCAGGGACTCGGCAGAGACGGAGGTGCGGCGGCCTAGGGAGTAGTTGTTCGGGAAGCCGCTGGGTCCCCCTTCCTGGTGGTGCTGGCCGGCAGCGCTGCCAAAGGGACTCGTGCTGAACATGTTGCTTCCGGGCGATGCTGAGCTGCGGGTATTGGTGTATGTGCTTCTGGGGACCTGTCTGCTGCTGATGCTGCTGCTGCTGGCATCTAGTCTGACGGGGTCTGTGGGCGAGGTGACGTTCTCTTCCTCCTCGTCGATGCGGTTGACGCTGCTGCCGCCACCGTTGGCACTGAACGGGTTGGAGACGAAGTGCGATTGAGACATCGGTCTCGTCTCGACTTGTCTTTTCTGTGTATCAGTCTGTGTCTCCGGCAGCCGTCTCGATGTCTATCTAGTGCTGATGCCGATGTTCAAGCACGCTTCTTGTCGTCTTGCTGTAGTTGTGGTGGTGATGGCGTCTTTTTTGGTGTTGCTGCTGGTGTCTGTCGACTCAAAACCGCCACAGCCACGAAAACCAGAGTGCAACCGTAAAAACTGGCCGACAAGCGAGTCTATCTATCAAAGAGCAAGACGTCTGCTTGGTGTGTAGTGTGCAGTGTCCTTTTGTCTTATTGTATCTTGAGTGTCTGGCGTGCTGTGTCTGTGTCTGGGGGGCAGAAGATGGCGGCTGTCCTGGCGTGGGGTTTGGGCGGGATGGAAGACGAACTAGCGTGAGAAGCAGAAGTAACTCGGACAGTGAGTGAGCCAGGCAGCTAGCTGGTTAGTTACCTAGTGACTACTTGCTTGCCCATGAAGAGAGAGAGAAGTGGGAGAGAAGGAGAAGGAGAAGACGAAGGAGAGACTGAAGCAGTAGAAGGTGAAGAGGTCAAGGCAGTTAAGGTGAACGAAGCCAGCGGGAGAGAAGACGAGGAAGAAAAGCGACTTCGACCGTCTTCTTCTTCTCTTCTTCTTCTTCTTCTTCTTCTTCTAGAACGTCACCAGAAAAAGCTACCCGACCTTGAGCTCCGTTAGTGACTTTCGTGGCTGTAGAGATACTTGAGATACAGTATAATTAACAGTAAAGACAAAAGTATCTCTACCAAGTTTTTAAGTACCACCACACGTGAGTTCTGCTTTTACCATGGGACGAGCGAGCAGCTGAAGAGCGGAAGCTGGAGCTCTTCTTCTTGCTCTTGCTGTCTTGTCTGTTGATCTATTGTCTTGTTTATCGCTGTCTGTAGCTGTCTTGCATCGTTCTATAGCTTCAGCGACTCCGTCTTCATCTCCAGCGACTTCATCTGCAGCGTCTTTCTTCCTCCCTGCAACCTGCAAGCTGCTGCTGCTCTCACCGTCGACTTCCATCCAATAAACAACGTTCGATAGCGCTTGCTTTGCTTCTTTTTACCAGCCTTTTTCTTCTTCTGCTTCTTCTGCTTCTTCTGCGTCTTCTGCGTCTTCTGCGTCGTCTTCTCTGCTTTTATCGTCTTCTGCTTCTTCTACTCTTCATATCCAGCTTCGTCTCGTCTATCCATTGCCAATTGATATCGACCAGAGATGGGCTACTACACCTTCAGATGGTAAGTCCCAGCCAGCTCCTCCCTCCTCCACTTACTATTTTTCAGACAAACAAGAACAGCCGGGAAGAAGCAAAGAAGACAAGAGACAAGACAGCCAGGACAGCCAGGCAGGAAGAAGAAAACATCCCATTGACCTTCTCCAGCTTCAACCGTCTTCGATCTATCGACTTTTTTGCTTCTCCTGCTGTTCAACTTGACAGCTCTCACTGTCGCCTCTTCTTCTTCTTCTGCTTCTTCTGCTTCTTCCTCCAGCTGTACTCCGTGACTACCAGCTAGTCATTAGCTTCTTCTGCTGACTTGGCTGCTTTTGCTGCCCAGGCCTCGACAGGCGCAGGAAGTCATCGTCACCGGCAGCTTCGATGGCTGGTCGAAGAGCATCAGGCTCGACAGGCAGGACGACGACGGCTTCGCAAAGGAACTGCTCCTCCCAGAGACCGACGAGAGAATCCTCTACAAGGTGAGTGTCTTTCCATCTTCTCTCCTCCATTCCACTCTTTTCCTTTAGCTTCTGCCCTCTTGTGGTCCCTCTACGGAGCCCTCCGTGGCTGGGGATAAGGCGATACCTCGAGGTACTTCGTCTGCCTCGTACTTTTGCGCGTCTCCCGAAGTACCTCCTAGGTCGCCTTTTCGCCCCTACGTCATAATCACCGCCAGCAGCAAGACTAGCGCCGGCCGACTTTCCTCCTCCTTGAATCACAACATAAAACATTAAACTCCCCCACCAGCTCGATCATACGAACATCTTACACAAACATCCCACCATCTCTCTCTGATAATTCTTGGTTTCTTGCATTGCTAACATCTATTTCTCTTACTGCTCTGCCAGTTCGTTGTTGACGGGAACTGGCGTACTGACCCTGCTGCGCTGCAAGAAGAGATAGACGACCACAACAACATCAATAGCGTCCTGCTTCCAGAGCGCATCTCACCAACGTCTTCCACCGCCAAAATGACAAACGGCGATACCACCAACAAGGACACCCTCCAGACTGCCACATTGTCGGGAGTCACACCCGAGTCGACGACTGCAGGACTTGCTGGTGCTGTTCCCAAGGAGCCTGATGCTCACCAGGCTACCATCTCCTCTGCAGCTCCAATCTCCTCCACTGCCGACCTGGCGAAAGATGTGCCCCTCGAGACAACACCAGGCACCTTTCCAGAGAGCCCCATCAATGAGGGAGAGTTCTCTGTCAGGCCGCTGCCGGGTTCTTCTAGTCTAGGCAACCCCGTCCACCTTGCTCCAGGTGAGAAGCTGCCAGATTCAGCCAAGAATGGCACCCCCAAGGGCATGAACAGCAACGTAACTACCGATAAGGAGAGCTACGAACAGGACGCCAGTGATCCTAGTATGGCAGCCATGGCTGCCGCAGCAGCAGCAGTAGTAGCAGCC
>NW_003345201.1:1680484-1682412 GCF_000150975.2 Nannizzia gypsea CBS 118893 | reverse complement strand
TGGTGAAGACCAACAACAGTCTCCGTTAGCCCTCTACCCGCTACTGGCACCGTTGGAAACCCTTCTGGCGAGAAAGTGTCAGATTCGACCAACAATGTCACCTCCAAGGACCTAGGCAGCAACGTAACCACCGACAAGGAGAGCTACGAAAAGGATGCCAGTGATCCTGCCATGGCTGCCATGGCCGCAGCGGCGGCAGCTGGAGGGAGCGAGGAGAAGAAGAAGCAGGTCGACAGTGGTGATGACCAGCAACAGTTCTCCGTTAACCCTCTACCTGCTACTGGCACCGTTGGAAACCCGGTCAAGGTCGCACCGGGTGAACAGCTTCCGAAGTCGGGCGACGTCACCTCCAACACGATTGGCTCAAATGTTACCACCGATAAAGAAAGCTATGAGAAGGATGCCAGTGATCCAGCCATGGCTGCCATGGCTGCGGCTGCTGCAGGAGGAAGCGAGGAGAAGAAGCAGGTCGAGAGCCCTGAAGACCAGCAACAATTCTCTGTTAGCCCGCTCCCTGCCACCGGAACCGTTGGAAACCCCTCAAGCTCAGACAAGGTTACTCCCAACACCCTTGGCTCAAACGTCACTACTGACAAGGAAAGCTACGAGAAGGATGCTAGCGACCCCGCCATGGCTGCCATGGCAGCTGAGCAGCACAAGCACGACCAGAAGAACACCTACTCAGCCCTCCCAATCGGCACTGAGCCCAAGGCTAAGTCTGTTGGCCCTAATGACAACCCTGCCATCTCCTCAGCCGCTCCCGTTGCCACCACCGCTGCCCTAGCCGGTACTGTACCCCTGGAAAGGCCAGCCGGCTCTTCCTTCATGACTACTGCTGCTGGCCAGAAGTACGACCCCGAGGTGCCCGCCAAGGAGGTCCCGGACATCGTCAAGGAGTCGATGCACAAGGCTCACACCGATCCCGAAGCCGCTTGTATTCCCGAGATGGTCAAGGAGAAGGAAGACCTCGAAAGAGAACTTCTCAAGGAAGTGCCACAAGCCACAGGTAGCGGCCAGCCTGCTCCCACCACATCAGCCACTACTGCTTCCACCGCCCCAGCACCTACCACCACTGATCCGGTTTCGAAGCAAGACACCCTCCATCCAGGGACTGGAGCTGGAGCTGGAACTGGAGACATCTCACCCAAATCCCATACACCGGATGTCCCAGCTGGAGGTTCTAACAACGACGGCCCTATCACCAAAGGAACCACCGCCTCCCAGGTCCCCGATGCACCCAAGGAGACTCCACAAGTCACCACCGGCCCTGTTACAACCAACGTCCCTACAACCTCAGGTGTTCCTGAACGGAAAGCAGTTGAGCCTCAAACCACGGCCACCGCTACAGCAGGTGCCAGCAAAGGCGACTCTTCAGTCCAGAATGGCACAGCAGCGCACACCGAGGAGCATGACAGAAAGAAGAAGCACCGTCTCAGCGGCTTCTTGTATAAGCTCAAGGAGAAGTTTACATAGTCCCTTTCCCAAGTTACTCTTTACACTGGTTGGGTTAGCAAAAACATTTTCTCTCCCACATCCGTAATTAAACCCTCCCCCCTCTCCACCATCTTCCTTGTTTCCGTCCACTAATACAAATGTATTGCTCGGTTGGCCATTCTGCTTGTCTATGTCTTTATGTTTTTATGCTTTTTACTATCGATATCCCAATTTGTCTGCTTGTCTTGTCTTATTCTGACGTCAATTCAATCAGCCAAACTTCTATTAGTTAGTTACTTAAGTTGTCAGTTAATTAGCTAGTTGTATCTTGCTCCGGATATAAAAATATATCTCAACTTCATATTGCATCCACCTCTCATCGCTACAAAGTAGCCATTCCGCTTCACCCGTCCTTCTTCGTATGACTAATCTGTGCTTTCGTATAGTTAAGGCATGGTCACGTTGTTTTGAGCTTAATTTGACCAATAAGGAAT
>NW_003345201.1:1637571-1680264 GCF_000150975.2 Nannizzia gypsea CBS 118893 | reverse complement strand
TTCAGCTATCGAACCACGCCTCCCCTGCACGGTTTAACTTCCTTTTACTATTCCTAGCACGAATAAGGCCGCCGGGCCGCGCCGCACGAGACCGCTCCTCACGGTAGGGGGCCATCAGGCCATCCCAGCTGTCCTTGAGCTGGTCTTCAAGGCCCTCTGGGATATCTTGCCCGGTCTGACCTAAGGACCATTTGGCCATTCTGAGCAGCATAAACTCCCGAACCGCAGGAGTTTCTTCCACCTATCAATATATTAGTAAACGACTCAATCTACCACGAATAATTCCGGGAATTGCTCAAAAATCTCACTTACCTTAACGCACTGTCGGCCTGCGTTTCTACAAGCCTGGCAGGTTCCTTTATACCCAGCCGGAACGCAGGCGACGTCCTCCAAGCCTCTCTTGAGGCATCTCTCACACGGGATGTTTCTAAAACATTCCTATAGTTAGCAAAAAATCAAACCAAATCAAGAAACTTCACAAATAGACTCTATTTCTGCGCTATTTGCTTGGGAATTTTAGAAAATACATACCCGATCGTGGCTAGGGTATGGACTGGCGGCGGAGCCATCTTGTTTGACGCCAAGAAAAGAGAAACAAAAGAGAGATACAAGAATCTGCCAGTTCTTAGGGCGCCAATGAGAATGGCTAACCTCAACAAAGTACATCATGGGGATGATTAGGTAATGGACCCCCTTTCCAAATAAACTCCTTAGCCTTATGAATCCAGACTACTCCTTGAGCTATCGACATGCTGGCTTGACTCCTCGAAAGCGCGTAGAATATGAGAAGTCAAGTTATTATTGAGGATATCTTTCAGCCAGCTGCTGAACACTTTTGATACTTACCTTCTTGCATTTCTTGCCGGATTTCGGCACCGCTCGCAAGTACCTGTCCAACGAAGCATCGACGATGCTAAGGATAATCTTGACATGAACAACGTCTTGAGGCATTGCATCTCCCGGCGGAGATAATTATCCCTTTCCTCTAGGGCCTCTTCCCATTCGTTTATAGTCCTTATGGACTGAGTTGCCTCCTCATTAAGCCTATGGCTCTCCTTGTCTCTCAAGGCGACCGCCATCTCCTACCGCTCCAGCTCTTGCTAGAGATTTCTGCCATATATCCTACCTTATACTATTAAGGCGTCTCGTCCCCTGCCGGAGATATGTATCCCGTTCCTCAAAGGTTTCCTCCCTGCGGCCGTCGTGTGGAGAGCGTCAGGGAGGGAAAGTCGAGGAGGATGCGACATGCGACTAGAGGACAGGCTGCTTCAAACACACTGCCATGACGCCGGTCCAGGACTTAGTTATTTAGTGAGTTGGCTGGTACCATCTTTTCTGTCTTTACGAGGATGCCCAGCCTCCCCCCGAATCCGCGTGTCATGGCCCGCGTGGGCTGGAGAAGTGTTCCTTTTTTGTCGTAGTTGGACTGCATGAGATCAAAACAGCCTAATGCCCCAAGTATACCTTGGGTAATGTGCGTGAGTCTAGCTAAAGTGAAATATCCCAACATATTTCCAAAAAAGCTAACTCCATGCATCTCGGCGGCTCCTTGGTTCAGCAAGGTAGCAGTATTAGAGCTCCTATAGGCTTGCGGATATGCAAACACATATTCGGGGAGCTGGCTGAGGGTACTTTTGGAAATGAATCGTGGCTGTTCGTCCCGATGAACGACACTAAATGGTGTTCTTGTCAACAACGTTCTTCAAACGTTCTGCGAGGGTCTCAATTGATATAGCGAGTGCCGATTGTAACGTTGCGTCGCCAGTAGCTTATGTGCGTTAGTCTCGCAGAGTTGTTAGGTCACCGTCACAGGCTTATAATTCAGCCGCCGTCTATAAGTGGGTTATACAGGTATTAGCTATAAGGGCCTCCGTGGTGTCTGCGAGCTATCCTAATGTGATTTGAATGTGGACGACGGCGTATAAAAGTATCAGAATATAGCCCCAACCTGCTGGCCACTAATGCTAGCCCAAGCTTTTGGCTCAGCCGTTTTGATATGATATTTCCCGCAAAGCCGACCCTATGTACCTCTACAGCTACTTGACTCAATGAGGCAGCAGTATCGGAGTCGATATATGCTTGCAGGTTTGCAAGCACGTATCCAGGGAGCTTGTTAACCACTATGACAAAACCATGATTGGAGCGAGTGGGAAGAAAGAAAGAAATTGACGAGGCGTCGACGTAGATATCCCTTATATATAGGCCCGGCTTTAGTGTAGAAATAAGCAAACAGTCACTAAAAATATTCATCCACGCACTTATTCTAAGATACATCTAACCATCGTCAGTCACTGCTGGTAGTTGACTTAAGTTCACCACAGATGAACTAGTGAAGTTATAAATAGATTCAGTGTCCACTTTTAGTCACTAGGTATCCAATAGTTAGTCAGTACCTAACTTTGCAACGGCGGCACTTAAGCTTATTCCGTACTTTTTGAAGTTTGATTAAAGCATCATCAAAGACTGAGCTCTGATGGGTAATGAACTCGCCCGGGCCGCAAAATGATGGCAATGCAGAGAGGACTTTTAACCCTCTCCCCCTCTAATTCCATAAGATGGTCTTTCAAACCTAACATCAGTTTGATCCTCCTGCGGAATTGCGCACAATGGGCTGGTATTTTCATCGCCCCAATATTTCTTAGCTGTTATGTAGCTAACTCTCGGAGGAGCTAGGTCAAATGAGAATGATGAGCTCTTTACATACACATCCGGCCGATTCCTATATAACGAACGACGTCGCCTTGAAGAACGACGGATTTCCTTCGATGTTACTGCCCTGAAGGACGCCGCTGAAAAACACGTTGGACATGGCAAAATTACCAGCCTCCAAAAACTTGCCGAAGGAGGGTTTAATCGGGTATTCCTTCTGACCTCAGAGGACGGATATCAAGCTATTGCCAAAATTCCCTACACTATCACTGTGCCGAAAGAATACACCCCTGCAATCAAAGTTGCTACAACAGACCTTCTACGGTCAAAGGGTGTCCCTGTGCCTCGTATATTTGGCTGGTCCACTGATGCGAACCACCCAGTTAGCGTTGAATATATATCATCATGGAAAAACCATCCGGGACCCCACTGGAGGCCAAATGGCCTAATCTATCGAAGCACGAACGCCAAACGAGAATGTGAATGGACGAGAAGATACGGCAGACCTCGCACTATAGAATTCCCACATGTCGTCTACTTCGAGGACGTCAATTCTCCTGACGAATACACTCGACTTCTCAACCAATATATGGATGTGGCTTCTTACCTCCTTAGCTCAGATTCTCATAACGACCTGAGCTACCCTCTTTTGCGCCATCCAGGTAAGTAAGTCCTTCCAGGCCGACGTTGTAACAAAAATACTAATTTTCTTATTCAGACCTGAATCCTAGTAACGTGTTTATATGCCCAGAAACAAGATCTCCTCCATAATAGACTGGCAGCATGCGAGCTTGCTTCCGCTTCTCCTCGCCACGGGCCATCCTCCGGTGTTTCGGGGTCCTGATCAACCACCACCACGGACACTCGAGAAGTCCAGCCTGCCTGATGACTATGACTCGAGAAGCCCAGAGCAAAAGTCACACGCAAATGAGCTCTACTGACGCAGAATATCTATGACATCTACATGGCATTCAATGGTAGTCTAAATAAAAAGCACTTATCAGGTATGAAAGATCCCCGTGTCCTATCGCTCCAACACCTTATTGAAAGCGCTGAAAAATAATGGAGCGGGGATATTTTTAGCCTAAAGGGGGCATTTATCAGGATATACGAAAACTGGCACCATTTTAACACAAGCCTACCTCAGCCAGTTCCGTATCCAATCTCGTTTACCCAATCCGAGATTGATATATACTACCAATAGGAGCCAACTTGGTTTGAAATGAATGGCCTCGTTGAGTACTGGAAATCGGAGCTAGGAAACCTGGGTGATAATGGCTGGGTGAGGGCTGACGAAGACACTGTGAAGAAGAGCATAGAGTTAAAGCAGGTGTTACTGGATGGCTCTGATACGCCGGAGGAAGAACGATCTGCTCAAGGGCAATGGCCATTCCAGGACCATGACGAGGATAGTCACTAGCTCCAAATGCAGATAGTATATGAGACACCTCAACTCGAGTCCGATATGAGGGAATATACCTTCTCTGGTACAGAGTAGTTAGAGGCGCCTCCGTGATATGAGGGGAAGCACGGAGCATGTACGCTAGAGCAGTGACTGCATAGGAACGGCGAAGAAAAAAGCCCATGCAGAGCCAGAAGTAGATAGTCACAAGTCACACTGCTGGTCAGGTGTCTACGTAAAGTTCGCCTATTTGACCATCTTTCAAGCATGGCATGCTTGTTCGGGTAATAAATAACGAAGTTTATCGATGCCTTAATCTCAAAAAAGGGCCTACTTGCATTTACAGGCGCCTTTATTCGACGCTTTCAGCTGCCATTGGGCCGGGGTGGCTTGCAGCGCCGATCTCACGGCGCCTTGCGGGATCATCGTCGGGGATCTACTGGGGTAAGCTCACTGCACAAACAAATGCTCGATCTAGACCCCAATCCCTCATTGGCGTTATAGGGCAAACAAGGGGAAAGAGACAAGGTTTAGTTAGTGCTGCTGCTCTTGGTTGAGTATATGGAGGGCCTATATTTACATACGATAGGGCTACAGCTTACTTATTTATCGGGGGGTGTCCAATTTCACGGAGAGGAGGGGTTCAAATAACCGGCTGGATTATGGCAGATCGGTGACAGCTGCCGCAGGTAAACGACTATGCAGCTAAAGCTGCTTCATTTGCCATTTTGTCACTCTCGTTGATTTAGATATGCTCTGCTGATTGAATACACGTTACTGATTCTTGGGAATCAGCGCTGTCAACATTGACTAGTTAGCCAACACTGGATTCCTATTGGTGTCTGTGCAACGCTTTCACACAAGAGGCGTCCTATCGTTAAGATTTCCCCTTTCCATCTAGATAAAAAGGAAGAGGAATTATCCAGTCATTTGCCAGCTCTAGGCTCAAAATACATATCCTTGTCACACAACTTCCTGCAAGTATATTGTAGAAGTAAACCGTTCCGTATGTCGAGTCTGTTTCCAATGCCCGAAATATCGATCTCCTCACTGAGAAGCAGACCACCGAGCAAACCCCGAGAAATAGTGTTTTTGACGTATAAGATATATCTCATTAGAGAGAATTGCAATTAGGGCGGATGAGAGCCACTCTGGAGAAAGTGCATGGCTGAACTTCTTCGTGCAGTCATGAGAGCGCGAAAGGCGAGCACGGGGAGACTTCTCCCATGCCAATACCTCCTCTGGAGCAATCGATCGCGACATGTAATCAACTCAGCTGAATTCACACAGAGAGAATGATACCCATACTGAAAGGCCTTCAGCGAAGGTATAAATAGGGGGTATATCTCCCTTCGAAGTTGGAATTCAGAATCATCCAACACATCAAAAACATCCAGCACATCCAAAGCACTCAATCTTCCATACTCCAACCAAATCAATCAGAAAAGAACTATCAGTTCAATCAGCCATCATGCGTTTCACCACCATCCTCCTTGTCGGTCTTGCCTCCGTGGCCACTTCTTTCGCTCGCCCAGGGCTCCAATCCTCCCAGGCCGCCTGCGGGAGCACCAACGGCAACTGCTACGAGAACGACTGCCATGGAGAGCTGAGTGTTGACAGAATCACTTGCTTCTCTGTAGGTATACCATGAATATTCCCCTGCACGCTGAGACTAACCGTAAACCCCTCTTAGGGCCCTTACCGTGACTGTCCATGTGGATACAACTGCGGTGCCGTTAGCGGAAAATGCAATGAGAATGGATGCGAGGGCCATGATGGCCGCTGCACTCGCAGCTACCTCGGCTGCACTTGCATCCCCTAGAGCACTCTCAGACAAACCATTTCGGGTATCTGGGGGACTTGCGGTTATGTTATCTGATGAAGGAAGGGGACCAAGCCTGTCATTTCCGTTGTCTGAAGTTATTATGAGGTATCTGTGTTGAGAGTCTAGTTCACCTTGTCAACAAATCATATTCTGCAGTACTACTAGGTGCGGCTCAATATAAGACTGTCCTTGTTATCTTTGCTCCTCATTCGTTGTAGTTATGTTGAAAAAACGGGCGTTGCGAATAGTTAAACTTGGAAGCTTGTAGTCAATAAGATTAAGGATATTCTTGGCATGAGCCGCATGGTTAGTTAAAGTGGAACCACCACAGGGGAAATAAGTGAATTGAAAAAGCCCTGAAGTCCGACGTGAAGAACCGTAATTTTTGGACTTCACAGTTTTTCAATTCACTTATTTCCCCTATGATAATAACTATAAAGGACCAATCTAGAAAACTGTTGGTTCCTCTAGTTCTTCAGAGACCGAGAAGGAATCAAAGATTAAAATCCTCTATGGGCCGGTGAAGATCAAACCGGGGAGCCTGACGTATAACTAGTTACGACTACGCCACGGACGATCAATTCTAGCCCATAGAAAACTCCTAATTAGTTAGTTATGGGAACAACAAATTGTTGGCGACGCGTCTCAAGTTTGGAGCCTTTCCAAGCAGGAAGTCGCGATGAGTCAGTCGTGCTAGCATCATGTTGGGATATCTGCACTTTAGCTACGACTCGCACACATTGCCCAAGGTATCCTCGAGGTATCAGGCCTTTTTGTCCCTTGTGGTCCAACAAACTATCTAAAGGTAAGCTACTAAGGTTAGAAGATGGCGCTATCTAGGGTTGCTCTTCCGCTAACGCCTCCGAGCAAACAAACCAAAGCCCTCTCGATTAAGCAGCTCCTTCATAGCTCGAAAACCATAGAAAGGAACTAGACACAATTACAGTCCGAAGCCATCAATCTGAAGCGGATAAAGCTACATCCTATTCCCGCCCCAAACGACCGCAGTATTGGGGTATACTATAGTCAGGTCACCGCCGAAGATCCTAGTTCAAAAATCTATATTTCTGCCCCTTATGAACCAATACCCAACTCTTCTAGACGGGCTGAACATGTAAGTTAATGTAGCTATAGTTATTTCGCATATCAATAGTCACTAAGCTAGGTTATAGGAGGAAGAACAGCGAGAGAGACAACGAGATAAGCAGATTGCAGACTAATTTGAGAACCTATAAAAGCAAATTTTAATCAGCTTTTTGAGGAAAATATCGAGTTACGTGAAGAGAGTGCCGAGCTACGAGACCACAATATTGGTAAAGAAGCGTAGTTGGAGATAACACTGCGGATTCGCGCAAACTTGGGGAAAAGGAGTTTGTTGATATATATGGCTAGAAAGCTCCTAGCTAAGGAGCCAAAAGGGTCAGCGTCTACACAAATCGATGGATCAACTACTAGGATCCAGCAACTTGCCACAACAATAACAGATCAACGCCTGGCAAATGCAGGGGTACCTACAAAATATTGCAAAGAACTGAACCGGTTGCCGAGTGTATGTATATGTGTCTTATACCACAGATAACTCCATGCTAATATTTAAATATAGAGGGTGGCAAAGCGAAATGAGTCGGCCCATGATTCGGCCCATGACCTCGCAGCCGTCCTATCTCATCATTCAATGCAAGATCTTTCTGACTAAATGGCCCGCAGCCTTCCCATATGTGTATGGGAAATCAATTTCAACAACTACTTGAAGAAAAGACCGCTAATGACCACCACTCTTAGAGCCCTCGTGAACAATATTCTAAAGCAGAATATTTACTGACCGACTAGTTACCGGTGTGAGCTCACTCTTTTAGCTCAGTCGTTTGGCAAAAGCGAAGAAAGTACGGAAACACAGACTTCCCTATTCCGGGCCACCTCGCGGCTAGTTGTTGTTGTTGCCGGAGGGATGTTTGGAACCCGCGCCGAATTAAAGAAGGCGCTTCAACGCTGGGCGACTGAAATTCCTCAAGAAGGGTACATAAAGATACTGAATAATGCGGTAGCACAGGTTACCGAAATTGCTGAGCAATATGAAATCTTAATCGGCATGTACGAGGTAGGGCGTGATACCCTCAGTGATTATTTTCAGAATACCGCTATATATGGGAAAAGGTCACAAAGGCAATAAAGATTGCCGAGAATGGCCAAAAAACCGTGCAGACTGCACGGCAGACTGTCATCAATATACGAGGTGATAATGGAGTCCATTTCCTTGAGATTAACACGACACAAGGTTGGACGAAGGCGGCAAGCAGAGTTTCTCGCTCCTACCTTCGGACTATGTTGTCCTTAGGCATCACACTCCATCAAGTCGAGGTTCCTTCGCCGCGCCGGAGGTGAGCGACTAGTGGACATGCTAGGCCAACGGTAGATACTCTAAATCTTTTATGTATGTATATTCTTAGGTTTAGTATATAAATAAAAGATAGCTACTCCGTACTGACGAGCCTTTAATGTAAATCAATCACGATAGCCTGCATCTCTAGTGTTTGCTTCAAGATCCCCTGTACTCAGCCACCCTAAAACGTACTATCAGCCATTAGTCATGTCGTTAGTTATTAGATAACCGCATGTGCCGAGGAAAGAAGAAAAAATGCCTTCAAAGGGAGAGAAAGCAAAGAACTCAGGCATAGGACAAGGGGGAGATGCGGATGCAGCCCGAATAATCGCTGTCTCTGCATGGTAACAAGTTCTGGCCCCAGCATGTCTGACTTTATATAACTCCGTACATGTCAACGCCAGCTGAATGCTGCCTTTGTGGCGAATCGGATGCTCTCATAACACGAGCTTGTGCAAGGAACCGCCCAGCTAGTTCAAACGCGCGACGAAACAGCCACAGCCTGCGCCCGCTCCCGCCCGTTCCCCCTTGCTTCTCCGTTGCTCAGCTGCTAAGTGAAGTGTGGCTGGTTTTCGCGGTCTCCTGAGCCCTTATCAAGATAAATCATTTAATCAGCCTCAGGCCCCTCGGGGTGTCTCGCTCCTTGTCGCATTTTCCATAACTACCATCTCGGCACCAGGCGCGGTCTCTTTCTTGAGTCGATCAACGCCTTCGGTCCCGGTTATCTAACGACTTCTCTGAATACGGGCATACCCCGCGCCCTCTCGCAAGCGACCTGACAGTGCGATCATCTTCGAACCGAACCCACTCACACCGTCCATCCTCCTTTCGTGGGTTCTTACCAGGAGACCAAGACGACAGATAACTACAGAACACGGAGCAGACTCGGTCAGCTAGTCGTCATTCGCCATGGGTGTTTTCAGTCGTCTTTTGCCGGTGATCCTCATGGTCCTGCTGGTTGTCGCGCTTGCAGCCATCGGCCTAGTGGTATACAGCATCGCCATGGATGTGAAGGATAACACAAAGAAGAAGATGGAGAAGAAGAACGTAGCGTTTTCAAGAGACGGCGCCAAGGTCGGTGTCAAGGAGATGCAGGCTGAGGAATACCAGGACAGAACACAGAGGTAATTCTACGATTAGAAGTTCTTTAATAGTCATTCTTGTTATAGTGAAGTACTGACCTTAATCGCCGTGCAGTGTCCTCGTCAACATGTGGGAGAATTCTGGTAATGGTCAGACCAGGGGAAGAAAGAAGAAGGCTTGAATATGAGGGACGTTGAGATAAGAAAGATTCGATCAGTCGGCAGAGAACGAAATTAAGTGTTGGCTGCATTGGCATAGATAACTACTGGATGACCCGTTACGACTTTCCATATTCAGGTGTAAATGGTTGGCGAATAGGTGTTTATCTCACTCCCACTGTACTTGTGAAGAACAAAACAAGCAGATGTACTCATATTATCAATGAACTTTTCGACTTGATCTTGAAATAGATATCCCAGGGGCACCAACAACGCAGCTTGTCGGGTGACCTGATCTAAGTAATAGCAGCAATGCAGTGATCGGCTTCTAGATGCATAGATCATATGCAGGTCACGATTTTAGAATGTCGCCGTGTTTTACTCTTCCGGGGGATCTACATCTACCAGCAGCTCACCCTTCCATCTATATCGAGTTACCTTTATCCTTTATTACTGATTAACCATGATATAGAAATTGGCTCTCTTGCTCCTTCGCAACAAGACCAGAAACTCCAGATGAATTAAATGGTGGAAAGTGATAGACGATCTCATTTCTCTCCAGTTGCACACGAATATGCAGCATTGAAGGATGATCCAACATGCAGCTTGGCCTTCCTAACAAACGCCGACATGACCCTCTTATTGGCTTGATGGGTCTATCTAGGAGAAGAGAGCTACGTTTCATGCACACAGCATATGTGAAGGATTGCGGGGGATGAGGATTCTGGCTGCAAGCAAGGGGCGCTTTCAACTTCTTCAGCCCTCGATCTACAGCTCTCCCTTTACTGATTGGTATCTTGGTCTGTCGGATCACCAAATGGAATCCTCCGGTTACTCCACAATGATGCAGTCCTGAGTTGTTATCGTCATGACCCCGTGGGAGATGAAGGAATAAGTTCAGCTTCGGTAGGGAAGATCATGCTGTGTAGTTACGGGGTCATTCAAGCAATATATAAAGGGGCCGATGGTGCTGGGTGATTTCGAACACCTTCAAGCAAGAAAGCACACAAGCACATTGAACAATTGAATACTCCCATACCTCAACAATCCCAAACAAACCAACAGCCAAAATGAAGGGTCTTATGATGTTCTTCCTTGCAGTGACCTCTGTCGCAGCCCTTGCAGCTCCCCAGCCAAAGGAGGGCCTGACCCAGGGCGTACGTCGATCCCCTACTTTTATATAGCCACCTAGTAGATTGTTAGATATAGATGCTGACTTCTTAAATCAGGCCTTCATCTGCGCTTCCGCCCCTTGCAGCAACGATGCTTACTGCAAGAGCAACGGCTGCTACCAGTGCCGTAATGGCGTAAGTTTATGACTCCCAGTCTCCCCTTTTATCACCGAGCTTTGGACTGACCAGGTCCCCGCTTTCCCCAGAGATGCGCATAGTTAAACAAAGCGATCGACGGCCCAACATGGATTGACTGGGCTTATTTCAGCCTCAATCTCGGGTTGTTGACCAGCGAGCGAGGGAGCGACGGGATGCCAGGGGAGTCATTTCGATGAAACATGTGTCACTCTTTAACTAGAAACGAGTCTTCGTCAATAGCCCCAATGAATGAATGAATTCTTATGCAGAACCTTTGACTTGTCAAATGATGAATCGACCACTAGCGACTTCGCATAATGATAGGGTAGACAGTGGTGATATAAATAACCTGTGGACTAGATAGGCAGACGCGGCTGAGCCTCAAGCTAAAAAAGCCACCATTGACTCACACGAGAAGCTGCCTGTTTATTTAAGCACCAGCTTCTTCCCTTTGCCATGTTGGAAGAGCTTGATACCCTTCATGTTCTCACATCTGTCGACTTCCTGCCCTGACAATGTATTCCGAGCCCATCTTCTTCTGGAAACCCGAGCAGGAACACGGGTATCTAGGACAATGGTGGAAGTCTGACTTCACCGTGCCCGCAGAGGATGGAGGCAAGGAGCTGAAATATGAGAACTGTGAACAGTAAGCTTGTCTCATAGCAGGACTCTCTCATCTGTGGAAGCCAGCGTTATACCCCCAGCACCATGATCGCACCAGTCTAAGAAACACGGCATAGTTACATGATGCACCAAAAGGGCGTCCTCTTCGCTCCAGACGACCCCGTAACGCAAGAGATCCTTGCTCCCTCAGGTCCCGTACCTGATCCCAAGACGATAAAAGCTCTAGGCCGCAAAGTGCCCAACTTCGACGACGCGGTGTGGAAGAAAGAACGCTTCCGGATCGTGGTGCAGGGGAACTACTACAAGTTCACGCAGAACCCGGAGCTCAAGGCCCAGCTGCTGGAGACGGGCGATAGGGAGCTTGTCGAAGCTAGTCCGCGCGATAGGATATGGGGAGTTGGCTTTGGAGCGAAGAATGCGCCGGCCAAGAGAGCAAACTGGGGGCTGAATCTGCTTGGAAAGGCGCTGATGGAGGTTCGGGAGCGGATTAGGAGGGAGGAAGAGGAGGCTGAGCAAGAGAAGGGCAACCAGGACGAGTGATTTAACCAAGAGATGTTGGTTGGATGTTTGTTTGTCAGGTTCGATGGACTGTAGAAAGTTCAAGTTTGGTGGTTCTGGCTAATCATGGCCGGCGGATGTTCAATTTGCCTTCCAGGATTGATAGATGCGACGTCATAGCAGAGCAAGCGATATATCAAGGCCTCGTCTACAGGTTCAGGCATAAAGTACATACATATCGCGTTTTAGTGTATACTGAACGACTAATTATCATTGTCTAAACAGCCCTGTACACACCATCACGATGTTCATCCCTTTCCCTATCGTGTGTTTCCAATGCGGAACCGACCAGAATCCATGTCGTTGCAAGGTCGTCGGTCCAACTCTAGGTAGATCAATCCCATCTACCACCCTTACCTATAATCTATCACTAATCAATCTAATGCATGATGTAGGCTTCGCAGTGGGCATTGTTTCAGCGGTATATACCCGCTATATTGTTCTCTACATAATAACTATATAGAAACTAACCATTTATCAGGTCATATGCTACCCTGCAGCTATATTCTGTGGATGCTGGGCAACTGACGCGGGAAAGCGGTAGGCCTGCCATGTCATTATATTAGTTACTGTTTTATGATGTCACTGACAAAGCGGAACTATAGCATGCTTGCGAGGCCTGTCGAGTGGAATCAGGAGGTCAGCCAGATCATTCCGTTCTAGGGGTCCATTCGAAGAGTAGTTTTGTCAGTCATTTAAATAACTAATCAAGTACGGAGTAAACCAATATAATCAATATAACTATTGAATATGAAACTTATCGATCCTTTTTTTCTTCTTAGCCTTCTCAATGGTGATTTTCGCTGGGTGCCTGGGCGATTTGGTTAAATAGTTAGTGTTACCAAGAAATTTGCAATTAGTCTATCTCTTCATATAGTTGGATTTTCATTCTTCAGCTTCGCGGTTCGAATAACCAAATCTTATCATATATAGGTCCTGGGAGTGCTAATAATGCACTCGATTTTGGTGTCTAGGTTCTGCACCCGACCATACCTCCCAATTAGAACTGCTTTACCTCGGGCTTTCCCCCCGAAACGTCTTCCAAACCGATGCAAGATGTCTACCCTCAGGGAGCCGCTTACACCAGGGATGCAGTTGACGAGTGATTCCGGAAACATCTACAGGATCGAAGAAACTCTGCGTGAACAAAGGAACCCGCTACCCTGCGTCTATCGCGCGTGGTAAGCCTTTAAACACGGCTAAACTTAAGATTGTACTTGATTGTCTAATGTTTGGAAAGCTCCGGAGAGAAGAAATACATTCTCAAGAACATGATACCAGGCGAATTTGAGTATCAACTTGATCTGCAGAGACGTTTCTCAGCCTGTCCCAATATCCGGGCAGTAACTGATACGATCCAACCTCTTGAGATGTTCATATACCCTTACCTAACGGGGGACTTACAACACCTAAGCCCCAAGTTAAAGTCAAGGAAAACAAAGGTTGATATACTGCGAAATGCCTTACAGGGTCTTCGAGATATGCACAAGAGAATGTTGTTCATAACGGTGGGTTGTATAGTACCATTGGCAATAGAATATATGCCGTGACTAACAGATCGAATAGATATCAAAGCAGACAATGTGCTGATAGAGTATGAGGAATCAAGGGCAGGCGCAGGAGAAGAGGCGGTAAAGATCAAGAGTGTTCAAATATCAGACCTTGAAGACACCGTCCTCCTGCCGGCGGGGAAGTGGTTTAGAGGAGGTCTCTGTGGGAATGCAATCTGGAGAAGTCCTGAGAGCTGGTGCCGGGCGCGCCAGAACATCAGCTCAGATATCTTCTCCTTTGGAATCGTGGTATGTTCTGCATTCCCTGGTCGGCTTGACTTGAACTCGGACGCTAAGTTAGTTGATGGACAACCAGATGATATATGTCATGGTGGACGAGCTGGTCTTCCACGTTGGCTGGGAGAAGCTAGACGCAGCAGACGCATGGAGACACGTCCTGGCCCGGCACATCTCCTACTTTGCGGACTTAGACGGGCTCGACGGGCTGCTGAAACACATCGGCACTGAGAACCCGTTCTACCAACGTCTGGTGAGCCTGGCAGAGAACTGTAGTCCGCGACAACCCTTTGAGACATGGGGGTATGTTGACCCAGAGCTGCGAAACCTGGTAGGCAAGATGACCTGCCTGGATCCGTCTAGGAGAATCACTGCTGCCGAGGCGCTGGAGCATCCTTGGTTTCAATAAGCATGGATGAAAGGGATGTAATAGACTATCTTGACCTTTTGCCCGCCGTTGGTTCTTTGATGTAGAGTAGAGTATAGTAGAGCCGACCAGAGAAATAACTTCAACATCTCCGCTTTCTCTCGCCTGTTTTCCCTTTAATTTAACTGATTACCTACTTACTTGCATCCATTACCCCAGCTTCATCCGTTTGGCCGCTGTCGCGTACTCTCCGTCGGAAAACCGGAGGTCACCGAAAGCTCCTCCGACTGTCTTTGACTTGAAGTAACTACTTATGTGTAGATATAGAGGAGTTTGCTATGTGTATCCTCTGCCTGCCACAGTGTCATCCCATCTCATCCCGTCTTGTGCTGTCGAGACGGAAGAGAGAGAATTTGAGAGATGATAAATGAGTGACAAGAGACGGGACGGGTGCTCCGAGTCGTTGTGCTACCTTGGAAGCAGCAAGTCTTTCATCTCAAGTAACACGGTCAGGTGCAGTCGTTAACTAGTCACTCCGTCGTCGCACATGTAGTCAGCCATCTCTCAGCCAGCTAGATAATAGATGAAGTCTAGGATGTAGTCTTGTTTGTCCCTTGCCGACTCAAGCATCCAGCTCGTATAACTTGATGCCCTCGCTACCTAGCTGTCCCCGTTATCCTCGGCCGCCCTCGCCCTCGCTAGCTAAGTCGAGACAAGCATTTTGACCTCGGGCTTGGCCCTTGGAAGATCAGTTAAAAGTGACATCAGAGCGTGACATCGAGAAGCGGAGGCGAAGGTCGAAAGGGCGGTTGGTGGTCCAGGTCTATAGAAGCTGAAGTCGAAGCTGAAGTCAGTGGAAGAGAAGAGAAGCAGAAGAAGAGAAGAAGAAGAGAAGGAGAGAAGAAGAAGCAGTACAACAGTGACTACCGTAGTTATGCAGGCAGGCGAGCAAGAGTAACGTCTCTTCCTTCGGGACTCTGCATGCAGTGCAACAGTGAAGTCTCTCCCTTTTCCTCACTCTCTTCCCTGCCTGCCCCCTGGTTGGTCTCTCCACAGTGGATGAGAAGCTGCAGGCAAGAAGGGAAGATGGAGGGTGGGATAGACGGTTAAGCAGTACTATTTCTTCTTCTTCTTTTAATTACGACTTCGACTTCTTCTTTTCCTTCTCTTTCTTTACTCTTACGTCTTTCATCTCAAGCCTGGTTGAGACCAAAGGCATCAAAGGCCTTCTCTGCCGTCATCGACTTGAGGGCGAAAAAGCATAAAGGGACGCCAAAAAGCAGCCAAAAAGCAGTGATAAGACGTCGGCCTCCAGCTTCAACGTCAACTTGTCAACTCGCCAGCTTCAACATCAAGGACACAAGATCAAGGTCGAGCATCAAGCATCAAGCAAGACAGCTACTACTTCTTCACATCTACTTCCTTCATACCATATACCAAGATGGCTGCCATAGACGACAGCAACAAGAGCCTCCGGCAGTCGCCCATGGAGTGCTTCCGCGACCTGTTCAACTGGAAGGTCAGGGTCGAGGAGACAGACAGCGTCACCGGCGTCACCACCGTCGAGTACCGCGACCCCGAGCCGCTCAAGAACCCGATCTCCCTGGCTGCCCAGCTGTCGGCGCGCAACTGGCTCTTCTTCGTGGTCGGCCTGTTCGCCTGGATCTGCGACGCCTTCGACTTCCACGCCCTCTCGATCCAGACCGTCAAGCTGTCCAAGTACTTTGGCCGCAGCAAGACCTCCATCTCCACGGCCATCACCCTGACTCTCCTGCTCAGATCGGTCGGTGCAGCCATCTTTGGCCTGGCCGGAGACAGATGGGGGCGCAAGTGGCCGATGGTGGCTAACATGCTCATCCTGGGCGCGCTGCAGGTCGCAACCATCTACTGCGCTACTTTCGCTCAGTTCCTGGCCGTCAGAAGCCTGTTCGGTCTCTTCATGGGCGGTGTGTACGGTAACGCCATCGCCATGGCCCTGGAGAACTGTCCCGTTGAGGCGAGAGGCTTGATGTCCGGTGTCCTTCAGCAGGGTTACTCGATGGGCTACGTCTTTGCGGCATGCGCCAACCTGGGCGTCGGTGGCTCCACGGACTCATGGAAGATCGTCTTCTGGATCGGAGCAGGCATCTCTTGTCTGTCTGGAGTCATCCGCATCTTCATGCCTGAGTCGAAACAGTTCCTGGCTGCACGCAAGGAGCGCAAGGAAGGCTTAAAGAACGGTGCCACCACCCCGGGCAAGTTCTGGAGAGACACCAAGGAGATGCTGGCCAAGGACTGGAAGCTGGTGATATACTGCATCTTCCTCATGACCTGGTTCAACTTCTACAGCCACACCTCCCAGGACAGCTACACCACCTTCATGCTCACTGAGAAGTCTCTCAACAACTCCGCTGCCTCTCGCGCATCCATCCTCATGAAGGTCGGCGCCTGTGTCGGCGGTACCATCCTCGGCTACATGTCCCAGTGGCTCGGCCGTCGCCGCACCATCGTCCTCTCCGCCCTACTGTCGGGCCTGATCATCCCAGCCTGGATCCTGCCTCACGGCGAACACTCCCTCTCCGCCTCGGGCTTCATGATGCAGTTCTTCGTCCAGGGCGCCTGGGGCGTCATCCCCATCCATCTCAACGAGCTCTCCCCTCCAGCCTATCGATCCAGTTTCCCGGGTCTAACGTACCAGCTGGGCAACATGATCTCCTCCCCATCAGCCCAGATCGTCAACGCCGTTGCAGAGTCAATGACGGTCAGGGGAGACAACGGCAAGCCGGCGCCTGGCTACGGCGCCACCATGGGAGTAGCCACAGCCATCATCGCGCTTGGTATCATGGTCACGACCGCCTTTGGACCGGAGATGAGAGGCCGCAAATTCGAGCTGGCCAAGGTCGCGGGACAGGTTCATGCAGACGGTGAGGGTAAGCAGCAGGGAGACCTCGAGACCGGCATGGGAGGAGGACAAGAGAAGACGGAAGCTTCGGAGCTGGAAAAGGCGTTTGAGAGCAGAGTTTAGCTAACCTTGTCCCGATTTTACCGAAATGTCCATCATGCAACGAAGAAAAAAAACAACAAGCACTGGCGTCTTAGTATCTTGTCAGGTGCTAAAGAATTATGTTCTGTTATGCCTTTCAATAAATACATCTATGTATCTACGGAGTACGGAGTTAATTCATTATCTTTTTTAAATTTGCCGAGGTTCAAAAGTTGTGTATCTTACATAATCGCTTTATGCCGTAATTTATCTTTTATGCATAGTTTTATGCACATATAATAAACTCCGTCGCTTCTCACGCGAGCAAAACTACGAAGAAGACGAAGAAGACGAAGAAGTCGATCAATCAATCAAACGCCAGCCATGACAGAACGGAGCATTTCACTAGCCGATCGAAATAAAAATATGACATCTCCTTTTACCTTCAAGCGACCCACGCCAACGAAAAAAAAGGGTCCTCTCGAGCCCAGGGTTTTTCCTTCTTAACTCCGTACGAAAGCAAGAGGACACGATCCTGACAGCGCCATCTCCAAGACGATCGACACTGCAACAGCCAGAAAGTCACCCGCAGGATCACGCGAGTTAACCTGCCTTCATCTCACGCAGACAGACCTGCAGCCGGGCGTACAGCTCGACGGATAGCCACCAGGCAGCTCTGCATTTCCACGGAGCCACGGACAAGACGCAACGTCCCTACGCAATACGCACTCGCACTACGCAACTACGCACGACGCAACCGCCAGCCTCCTCCTAGCTCGCCCGCCCCTAACGCACCGTGACCTCATCTCGGGGGCTCGGGGACTCGGCGCGAAGAGGGACCAGCCCTGTAACTGCCCATCATTTAACTTCGCTAAGCAAGCAAAAACGAGCTAAGGGAACCAAGGAACCGCTGGTCAAGACGGAAGATCTGGGTGCCCGAACGTCCGCCGGTCGCTTCGCTCGGGAAAGGCAAAGAGATAAATTACCTTTCAAGGCTATATTTCGCTAGTTTCTAGTACGCATGGGCAATGGGGCAGCTGTTGGTTAACCTAGTTGGCTCTGCCGGGATGCTTGGTGCGCAAGACTAGCAGGAGGATACGATGTATAAGGATGCTTGGAACAGGACTATGGGTAATTTTGGGCTTCACTTCAGCAGCAAGCAGCAGCAAATGCCGGGGGGCCAGCATAGTCTTATTTTTCTGGTTATTAAAAAGTAACGGGCGGACTTGCAAGCTGACGATGCAGGCATGGTCGACGCTGCTGCTTATAGTTCCAGCTGACTATTTGTGATATTGCATGCCACCAAGCCTGGGCTGCGACGTCTTGCTCGTTTCACTCCTGAGGCCGCATCCTTAGAGAAGGCCTGAGAAAGGGCGGCTGAGTGAAGATACAGCAACAGTTACGGAATACGGAATACGAGCGGGAGATTTGACTGTGTAGAGTGACTTGCGCCGCCGCCACTTTTGCTAGGTCAATGAAGTCACTCTGCATCCGCATCCGAAGCATCCGCGTATTGTCACGCCCGTTACAGCCTGTCTCCACGCAAGCCTTGGCCTCCGTTACAGCCCCGTTACCTTACGTTACCGTACGTGACCGAAGCTCTCTGCTTATGTCAGCGGACCTTTTCTCGCTTTCTCGCTTTTTTTGGGTTGAATAAAAAGCGCAGGCAAAAACCTCCAACTCTGCGTCTTTCGACTGCTTCTACTTCTGCTTCTACTTGTTCTTTGGTCTTAATCTACCGACATCCTCCCTCGACATCGACATCTCAGCTCCTGGCTTGCCCTGACCTGCTTGTCGGGCTGTCTTGTGCTGGTGCGGTTCTGCCTGGCTGCTTCTACACGTTCCCTTCGCCCCCATCTCCCGAAGCAAGACGGACAGACGGACACCCAACACACGAGACCAGCACCGACCAAGAGAACCTCGCTACCAATTGACCGGCATAGAGACTTCTACCTCTCAGCTGCAGTTCAACGAAGACGAGATAGACCAGAAAGATGGCCTCCTGGAAGGACCATCCGTTCGCGAAACCGCCGCTCCTGATACCATGGCGCTCGCTGCAGCTACTGCTCCCTTTCCCTTCACGCCTCCGCCGCCGCATCCGGTCCAAGTTGCGCTCGAGAACGTCTCCTTCCTCCTCCATAACACGCCTGTCGACTTCGTTCTCTCCTCTAGACACCCTCAAGGCGCTGCAGGCTCATAGGTGGACCATATACGACGGCCAATACCTCGTGCTTATCGTGCTGGGCATCTTCTCCCTCTGCATCATCGAGTCGCCGGGACCGCTGGCAAAGACCATCGTAGCTCTCGGCCTGATCAGCTCGCTTCTTATGCCGATAACATGCCAGTTCTTTCTTCCTTTCCTGCCGGTAATCTGCTGGCTGATATTCTTCTATGCTTGCCAGTGAGTTCTTCCAACCCCCCTGCCTTACCTAACTAGGCACCACCCTTTTCCCGCATCCTGAAACATGAAGGTGTCCGAGCTAGGTAACATGAAGCTTGAAGGGGGAACTCCTGTGCTAAGATATAATGACTTGTAGATTCATCCCCAGCGACTGGCGGCCGCCGATCTGGGTCCGCGTCCTGCCTGCCCTGGAGAACATCATCTACGGCGCAAACCTGTCAAACATCCTCTCAGCTCACCAGTCTACCGCTCTGGACCTTCTCGCCTGGCTCCCCTACGGGATCATGCATTACGGTGCTCCCGTCGTTTGCGCCATCTTCCTCTTCATCTTCGGCCCTCCCGGCATCACTCCCATCTTTGCTCGCAGCTTCGGATACATGAATATTGCAGGTGTCATTATCCAGTTCCTCTTCCCTTGCTCTCCACCTTGGTACGAAAACCTCTACGGTCTTGCGCCAGCTCACTACGGCATGCCAGGAGACCCCGGTGGTCTGGCACGCATTGACGCCCTGTTTGGCATTGACCTGTACACCTCCGGCTTCTCTGCCGCACCTGTACCCTTCGGCGCCTTCCCATCCCTCCACGCCGGCCATGCCACCTTTGAAGCGCTCTTCATGAGCCATGCATTCCCAAAACTCAAGCCGGTCTTCATCACTTACGTTGTCTGGCTCTGGTGGTCAACCATGTACCTCTCCCACCACTACGCTGTCGACCTTATCGGTGGCGGTCTCCTTGCTGCAGTCACCTTCTACTATGTCAAGTCTCGCTTCCTTCCACGCGTGCAAACCGACAAGTTCACTCGCTGGGACTACGACTATGTTGAAGTCGGCACTGCCGACATGAGCATGCCTGGCTCATACGGCTATGACGTCGCTGATGGCCTACAGCTTGACAGTGACGAATGGACCGTCGGATCCAGCTCATCCATTTCCTCTGGCTCATTGAGCCCAGTCGACGAGCAGTCGGCATGGGGCGCTGAGATAGACGTCGTACCCAAACGCTCTTCAGACCTCGAGACCGGCTTAGGCATCTCAAGATGAGAGCATACAAATACCTTAGCAGGAATGAACAAACCTACACAAACATACGATACGATAATGTATTAATATATACGACCGGACAGGGAAGGGGTGGGGTTGGGGACAGAGAGGTTTGGAAACGGTCGAGAACAGGCTCGGTTTATCTATCGTTATACCGCCCTGACAAATTCATCGCTTGGATACGACGCACGACACAGATTATCAACATACTATCTATCTACCCTCTCCCACACTGCCCGCCTGCTTATTGTTACAACGCAGGCTGAGACGGGGGATATACATATGTTTCTTTCTTTTGGATCAAAAAGTGCTTAACTTACCGGACCGGATCATTGGAATGGATGGTTGGGAACCAACGGGGCATCTGGTTTTGGGTGTTAATGGAGTTGATGGTGACGGTGACGGTGATACCACTTTTGTTTCCTTACATTCGCTTCGTGGACTGCGGAAGACCTATCCAGGCTGGATACGTTCGCTTTGAACACTATCGTTTTATTCTTTTTGGAGAAGAAGGTTGATTAATTGATGAGGATAAGGAGGAGGACGAGGTGGCTGCCCCCTGAATCTGGGGATGCAGGATAACACAGCTCCGCGCTTTGACGTGTGGATGCAAGTGATGAACACAACCAAACCGACAGAGAGAAGATATTGCCTTCTGTCATGAATACAAATGCAAGAAAACAAGCAAGCAGCAAGTGCGTTGGCCATGCATATTATACCCCCTTTTTACACTTTGAGCGATTGGTTGAAGAATCCTTTAATGCTATTGTTATGCAAGCGAGCGATCTTTTTAGCCTTGTGATACCTCATATGGCCATTCTATAGCCAACCCCCTTCCCCCCTATCTCCCCCCGATCCCGCCACTTTACTTTACGCCAACTGCTTGCTTGACTTGACTTGATTCATGATGTAATTATTTTATCCCAACGGCTACTTGCATATCTGCCGAGTAGCTTGTATTGTATTAGCATAATACCTAATTCATTGATTTTACGATAACATTATTATTTCTGGCTTGTTATCATAGCTTAAGCTGGCTATGGTCTATATAAATAACTCTGTGGTAAGTTAATGTAACATGTGGTAAAAATGGTAGACGTATGTATCTACTCGTCGTCATATACCTTCACTCGGCTGGCTATCTCCCTGATACGAGAGACGTAGTTCTCCTCGATAGAATCGCCCTTGCCACCTGCAACGCGCAGAATCAAGTCGTTCAAAGATGATCGGCCCAGTATATCAACATGGTCGGCTACCGTCAATTAGCATCAAACTAGCAAAACACGAATAGACATGGCGGGCGGAAAGCTTACCTGTATTCGGACCTCCTCGCGGCGAAAACCGTTCAGGCTCATGAGGCATCTCGTACACTTTAATAGGTATTCTGGCGGGATTATACCTCTTGATCCTCCATCCACGAGTACCCATATAACCCAAACTAAGCAAGTTAACAGTCCCATCGCCTTCATTCATAACAACGCCCCGATCGACGTGTCCTTCCCCTTCGCCTTCCATCACAGATGTGTCCATAGTAACATTCAGTTTCGACAGATGGTCAACTTCCTCGCGGTAGAAGTAGCTTCGTTCAGTTGGCTTGCCGACGCCATAGAACGAATATATCTTCATATTGGGCGCCAGCGGAAGACGGGTTTCAAGCGGATTCAGCCATTTGCGAGGATCGTTTTCGTTAGCTTCGACTTCTGCTGCTGTATGCGCCACGCCATGCGAGTAGTTCTCCCTAAGCTGGTTGCGGTACCACGGTTCCGAGATGTTGTACAGATACTCCAGCCCGTCTTCGACGGTGAAGTTATATTTCGAAGCGGCTGTGAGGGTAGTGTTTGATCGGAAGTTCAGCAGGTTGCCGTTTGTTACGGGTTGATTGGGGAAGTCGTCTGGTGCCCAGGTATGGTTGCCCCATACCTCGTTGCCGCCCTTTGGTAACATGCTGGAAATGCCGGGCATGGCGCGGAAGATCTCAGCTCGTTCTTCTTTGGATAGGAATTTCTCGAGGCCGTACACTGCAAAGGCGTTGAGTTGTGCGGTATCTCTCATCTCTCCGGATAGTACGGCTGTAAGTCCCTTGGAAGTGCCCAACATGCAGCCGCTGACGTTGATCCAGGACGCAATGTGACGGTCTACCCAGTCCGGACCACCGTTGCCGTAGCCTTTGTGTTCAGCCCATTTGAAGAAGAATAGAGCTACCTGTGATCCCATACTGTGTGAGACAAGGACGACTTTCTTCCCGTTAAGTTTCACTGCGGTCTCGATGTGGTCCTTGAGCTTGCTGAAGTAGTGATCTCGATGCTCTAGGTTAAGGTATGATAGTCTCCAGTCATAGGCTGCTGAATAGGCGTTTGTAGGGTCATATCCTATCGTCGCCAAATTTTCTAATATCTTATTCCAGATCCAGTAGCCTGTGATGAAGAAGTCCGTTGCATCAAAGCCTTGCGCAGCCCGTAGCTTGACTCCAGGTGGGTCAAGTCCGGTCTCTTTGTCCAGCATGATGTTAGTCTTCCAGCCTGCAGTGTCAAGGACAAGTGCACGCATCATGCTCCAACTGCCCCAGAGACGCTTTCGGAAGTACGGCCTTGATTTCTCATCCGTTCCCCAGCTCTCTAGACCAGTAGATATAACTCCGGGTATCATGATGACTGGGTGATGGGCCTTAATCCCCTGTGACTGCAGATGCAAACCCACTGAAAACGAATCATAGCTAACCGTCTCACGTTCACTTTGCTGTTATAGAGTCAGTATATGCATTTCTATAGGTCTGAAGATATATGGGTATGTATCGCACCGAAAACTCCTTTGCATCCCGGACAATGCCGGCAGGTATAACTTCAATCAGCGAGTCGATATTAAGATCCAGCAACGCGTCTAAGCTGATAACCTCATTCTGATTTGCGAAAAACAGCGCCACAAATATCCCAAAGATCCCTCCCAGTCCAAATATCAAACCATTTCGCCGCTTGCTTCTTCTCTTCGTGGGGCCTGCATCGTCAGGTTTCGAGGGTGTGTGGACATATACGACCTCCTTTTCGACCTTTTTGCGGCAGTTATCTTCGGCCTTGGGCGCTTCTGTCACTTTTTCTGAAACTGTAGCTTTGGATACAGCGCTCGCATTCGAGGGAGTGTTCTCGTCACTGGCAGATGTAGATACGAGGTCTGCACCCAACCGACGTCGAAGTTCCGCCATAGCAAAAATATAGTACAAAAACAGGCGCGCAAGCTGGACAGACGCCTATCGACTGCTCATGGCCCTCCGGAAGCGAGTATCAAAGGCTAAGGATCGCTAACCAAGGGTTCTTCGGCTTTTCTTTAGGTATCGAGGGAAGGATTTCGTCTTCCAGAGGAGTAGAAATAAATAGCTAGTTAGCGGGCCACCCTCTTAGTGTCAATCACATGGAATAAAAACGCCAACGTCTGCACCAATGCGCCTGACAGTGTCGAGAGAATAGGAGGAGACTAAGAGGAACTTCGCGGTACACAGCTGAAGAGGAAGAAAGAGGAATAAGTAAGAAGAGGGAGAGGCAAGACACAAAAGAAAGAGGAAGAAGACTCGAAGCTCAACTTGGTGATGATGTAAGAAGAATCTGCGGGAAAAGACGAAACCGCCCGAGATTTAAAACGACGATAAAACACCCACCGTGGACGCTTTCGACCAGCTTGAGTGACTCGCAGATACCTCAAGCCTGTCAGACCTGCGATGGCGATGGCGGACGCTCCGTCGCAGTTCCGCTACGTCCAGTATGAGGCCGCGAAGGAGAACGAGTACGTCCCCGCGATGCGCCAGCTGATATCCCAGGACCTCTCCGAGCCGTACAGCATCTACGTCTACCGCTACTTTCTCTACGAATGGGGGGATCTTTGCTACATGGCGATGGACGAGAAGAATAACCTGGTTGGTGTTGTTGTTTCGAAGCTGGAACCGCATCGTGGCGGGCCGTTAAGAGGGTACATAGCTATGCTCGCGGTCCAGGAGGAGCACAGGGGCAAAGGCATAGCTACCAAGTTGGTTCGTTTGGCCATGGACGCCATGATAGAGAGAGATGCAGATGAGGTAATGCGGCTTGCTATAGAGTGACTACTGGATATACATGGAAGTGTTGAATACTGATTGTTGGCTCGTCTTGTAGATTGTCCTGGAGACTGAGATCACAAATTCCCCAGCCATGAAGCTGTACGAGCGACTGGGGTTCCTCAGGAGCAAGCAGTTGCATCGGTACTATCTCAATGGGAACTCTGCCTTTCGGTTCGTTCTCTACCTGAAGGAGGACGTGGGCATGATTCCCACTTCAGACCCTTACCATGGGCATCCGGATGACCTCCCATTGCATGAAAACGGCGAGCATCCAGGACATCATGTATGTTGAGCCAGGATGATATATGACATGCTGGACATGTTGTATATACAGAAGAACACATCCCTAGTTTGGCATATCAATTGCCGAAGCCCTAGCAGCATCACGCGCGCACAGTTGGATTATCGAGCACAAAATATCAAACAATATCACACGCCAGCTAGTAAAAACTGCGGCAGGAACAAGACCAGAGAGCGGATTTGGGTCAATCCATTTAACTAGCAGCATATAATGTAGTTATTGCTAGAGATTGGAGGATGGGCCGCCTCTGTAGAGATTAGACGGTCAACGACAGCAATGATAGATTTATTTCTAAATAGTGATACATTATTATACAACAGAGGTATCTCCGCATAAGGCTCGCTATATATGCAAAACCGGGTATCAATCAAAATTGGAAACGACAAATAAATTGTCAACCAGTCAGAGCGAGAGGCTCGCGTTTATCTGATGGCTTCAAAGCTCGAGGCCGAGGCGGCCTGACATTTTTGACTATGTCAACCGCCACACTGTTCTTCCGTAGCCAGTCAACTGGCTTGTCATGACATGCACCCCATTCTTCATCCAAAACGTAGGCTCTTTCAAGGGCCTGGCTAAGGGGCTCCCTATACTTGTACCCTTTATCTGAAGCGCCGAGATCACTGTCCACCAATTTCTTTGCCAATTCTTTCCGCCACTCGGGAGGAATGTCGGACGGCGATTCACAAATCCCGAGAACCAGTTTGTTAAAATCTTGACTGGCATCTGCATCCAGCTTTTCAAACGGAATAACGCCAGCAACTACCTTGCCGATCTTCTGAAGCCATAACTCACGCTCTGGTAGGGAAGGGCCATGGACTTCTCGGCGGAGCGATGAGTATATGCTAACCTGCATTTTCTGTGTGGTCCAGCCATTGAGGCAGCCATGTCGCCAAAGAACACGGCAGATGTTATACGCCCTTGCTCTCCAGGCAAGGTGCCAGAGTATGTCCATCGTCTGATCGTCGCTCTTGATGCCGAAGGTTTTCGTAACCTTCAGGTATAAAGCCACAAACGCCTTGTTCATCTTGTCTTGCTGGTGAAGGAAGTAAAACAGTGCGTTGTTCAAGCTGGTTGTATCTAGACTTAGCGAGGATCGTTCGCAGTACTCGAGAAGTTCCGATATGACGTTCGGTTTGCTGCACAGAGAACCTTCAAGGATCATCCTGTTAATGGTACGAACGCTCATCCAGCTCTGGCCGAGAGTCTGATCCATGTGTTTCATGAAATCAGATACGGTACCACCGTCCTTTAGCCATTTTCCAAACCTTGGCTGGATGGATATAGATACTGCAACCTGGAACACATGTGCATCATCAAAAACCCCAGAGTTTTTAGCCCGGACCAGAAGGTCAAAGCGATGGGCGTGGGGGTTTATCGAGGAGAGTACAGATACCCAGGCCCAATTCCGAGGGTAGATCCCCTGGCGTTTCATAGCATTGATACACCATTTTAGAGACACAAAGTCCCGACGAAGCACAGCTGCTCGCAGGAGTGCATTTATGGTCCGCGACGTCATACGGCCTTCAAAAGCGGGAAGTAGAGAATGAAGTGACGAGCGTGCGTGGTTGGACGCAAAGTAGGATATGGCCAGACATATAGAGCGGGACGAGAAGTATTGTCTGTTCTCTGGATCGAGCATAAGACGGCGGATCATGTCCCCAATCGCATCCTTATGGGAAACTCCAAGTGCATTATGCAGTTTCCCATGGACCAATCGTGTAACTGGTACTAGAACCAAATCCTCAATGTAATCCGCAAAGGTCTTGATGGTGAACTTCTCCGGGGCTTTTATCTCATTTTTGCCAGGTACAAGTGGTTCCGGCGGAAGTGATACCCATACCGATCTTATCAAGGGTTTCTGCGAAGAATCCTTCAGGAGTGGAATGAAAGGAGGGAGGTCATTCTTAGGAAGGCTTTGGATAAGCTCTTCTATGTGTCTTTCTCCAGCTTGAACAGCCGCTTGTGTTCCGCTTAACACCAACCGACGAAGCCCGAGTGACTCGTTCGTGTGCGGAAGAACGTGTGCACGACATCCACTTAGTAAGGGTATAACCCACATATTCTCTCGCTCGTCTCCGACCAGAGCAACCACTTCAGCTTCACTCAGCGTAATTGTTTTTTGAAATTCATCGGCTGGAAGATCCGGCTTGGTATTGATGAGGCTTTTGAACCCTTCCACAATCTGAAGGCATATGCTGGCTTGACGCTGTGCATCACTCCGCTGGTCCTCAAGAGATTTATGTTGATATACACGGTGACTGATTGCATTATTGTAGCCATGACGGACATATCGTAGTGGAGTGCGCGGAGGTGCCACTCCGTAGGGATTCCGTGAAGCGTTTTGCCTGTCAAAATCGGCCATGGACTTGGTATATCGTAAGGGAACAGCACGCGCTGGTTTCCTTATCCAACCTCCCAGACGACTTTTGTTCCGTACCGGTGCCTCTCTGAGTCCTAACTGGTCCGCATCATGGTGTTCATGGCTCGAGGGTTGAACTTCCTGCTTCGTCTTCAAATCCTCGAGTTCAGCGAGCAGTCCTGGTAGTGCATATTTAGATCGATTTGGTAGGGAATAGCTGCTGCTGCTGCCGCCCTTGCTTTTGCTCGGCTTGTCATCACGGGCATATTCAACAATCGGCGGAGCTGGAACGGTATCGAGAGGGGTGGTACTTTCAGTGTTATTTATGGGTAGTATATTGTCGTGGCTGCTGTTCTCCTTGTGTTGACTCTTTGGTTGAGTCTTCTGACGAGCTGGTACCTCGGAACTAGGACGTAGTGGAATCCTCCCCTGTCGGCCCTGCGCATCGTCCGGCTCGCGGTTTATTCGTTCCTTTGCCGGTTTTTTAGTATCTGAAGCAGATCGCGCCTTCGTGAGCCCGATGGAGTTGTCAATCGCGGCAGCAAAGGCCGGTGGATAGAGGAAGAGGAGCGGTTCATTCTTCAAGGCTGCGCTGATATTCTCGGCAACGGGTATGCTTGCTTTCCTCGACAAGCAGTATCGACTGCCTGAGAACATTGATAGCTGCCGACGAGCATTGAGCTGCCCGAAACGTCGTCAGGTCATCGATGATGCTGTAGATGCTGGACTTTTCTGTCCAAAATGCCTTTTCGAGCTTTTTTCGCTTTTCGACTTTTTTACGGTTGAGCTAAGGCCGCTTAGTAAGCAGATACAAGGCTTGGAGATAAAGACAACAGATACAGAGATGGAGGATCGGATGAAGAATATAAAATGTTGGATAGCCTATCTAGAAATATATTTTTGTTCGAGGGCAGTTCTATAATACAGGACAGATGGGGCAGCGCTTTCATGCGCCGTTCCAGCCCAACGACTCTCTAAGGAGCCGGTCACCAGCTTTGTACGCTTTGTGAAGATTCTCCCGCCTGGCTCTCGCGGATTCATCGGAAGAGTCTTGCGGTATTTCATCCATTGACTGTTTCAGCAGTTTGACTAACTCTCGACGCGAAGAATGGAAGAGCAGCATCGACAGTAACTCGGGCATCTACACGGTATGTTAGCAAGAAATATCTAAACTATCGGCAGGACAGCGCGGGCATCCTCACCTTATCTTCCAGTAGCACCAGGCCATCTCCTCCTCGGTGTACGAATTCTCTCACTGCGTCGATCCTCTCACGGTCCAGCGTGGAAATCCTCATGGCCTTGGATAGAATGGCCACGTTCGTGATGTCTTCGGGTGCAACGGTCTCTTCCCACTCATCTTGGGATATTCTCGATAGCTGTCCAGTATAAGTCGTTCCAGCTTCACCGGCGGTGAGAATGCTGTGTTCACAGCTTCCTGGCAGCCCATAACCAACAATACCCTTTTCAGGTCGATGTTTAGACCTCCTCACTCTCCTCCTGAGCCATCGCCTCCGTCGAACAAACGAAAAACACCAGGGATGGGTTCCGTGCCAGGAGAACTTCGAGGCAAAGGAGAACGAGTACTGCCATCCCTCCTCATCAACATCATACGACATGTCGACATACCATGTCTTCCAGTCCCATTCCCAGCTTGGGTCGGGGACCTGTGCATTCGCAATTGTTACGGGGCTTTTTTCAAAAGTGGCAGTCATCCATGCTGGCGGGTCAAGGTTCAAAAGCGAGTTTTGCGAAAAGATCGGCTTGCCAAAGAAGAACCATCCCCGTTGGTTTTCGTATAGCACGTCTATCTCACTCTGTGATTGAGGTTGCAGCTCTTCTGCTGTTGGTTGTTCCTGCAAGTATGATTCGGCGTCGAACGCCACGTCTGATTCTGACCGTCTAATCGCACACGACGACCCTGCGATTGACGTGCTCCTGGACAGCGAGCCCTCTCTTGGAGACGTAGCTGTAATCTCTCTGCTGAGCCTGCTATCGTCTCCATTGACACCATTAATACCATTGGCACCATGAACACCGTTGGTGCCGTTGACGCCTTTAACACCATTGTACCGACCCTGCTGATACTTTGCGTATTTCCGCCGTGCCAGGTTTTCTCGAACGGAGAGGCCAGTCAGCTTCTTAGCTAGTGACCGGCGGGTGCTCGTCCGGCTCGCTTGTAGGCCGTTCTCAGGCTCGTCCGGTTCGTGTGCCGGACGGGTGTTGTCTACCAGGAGGATGCCACCGCCGCTCGCCATGGCAGGCCGACCAGAGGACAGCGAACTCGGCAGTTAGGGGGTGAAGTCTCCAGCTCCAAAGGTAAGCCGTAGCGGTGCTGTCTCCGTCGCCATAAGGAGGGAAGTAATCAGTCTCTGCTATATGTACGTATCCACGGTGGAGGAAAAAAGGGGAGACAAGGAAATGCGTGTCTCTCTTTCTCCAGCTCCAGCTTCAACTTTCTCGCTTCTTCGTCTTATCAAGTTTCTTAATTAAGCAAAAACCAGGAAAAGAAAGAAAAATACGATGACTAAGCTGATGACATCACATGTGTGACGCTAAGCCCAAAAGGGATATCAACACTCGGAATCGCGAAATCAGATAACAAAAAAGACGAAAGACATAGACATAGACATATCAGACAAGACAAGACAAGGCATAGACGAAGACAGAAGAGGATAGACGGCAAAAGAGGCGCAACGGACGGTTATAGAGAGAAGACGGCAACATGCAGGAACCTCATCACCGGAAGATCGAGCTACAGTCGACCGCAGACCTCTCCTACCTCTACACAAACACGCTGACAGTGGCACGCGAGAAGATCGACCTCCATTTCCCTCCCTCTGCCAACGATGACTCGGACCCGATGAAAGAGCGAGTGCGCAATTTAGTCGATGGCGTATGTTCTTGTCTTGTTTCTCGAATGTCAATTAAGACATAACTAACTCGATTTCCAGTTTATAAACAAGACATTCACATCCGCTATACCCTCCATAAGCATAAATGGAATCGACACGACAGCCGCTTCCTCGAAGAAAAAGGGCACCAGCAGAGATGAACAAACAATCCATCTCGAGTCACTCCTGACAGCTCGGGAGTCGATTGAATACGAACCATTCGACACTGATCTCGCGGCCAGACTCACATCTCTTTACGCACAGTTAGAATCACTCACGACAACAGTAGCGCAGATGAGGCGGGATGCACCGCTAAAGGCAGCAAAGGCGTACGAGGAGGCGTTAACCAGTGCACTTTTAAACGATGATGATGATGACGATGACGATATTGACGAAGATTACGACGTGGATGATAAACACGATGATATGCAGGTAGATGCAGATGCAGACCAACGGCAAGAAGAAGAGAAGAAACGAGACATTGAAAGGATACAGAGGATACTTCAGAAACACCCTGAATGGCTCCTACAGGCACCCGTAGGAACGGAACAGGTGCAGGGACGCTGGCGAGACGGGGATATGAGTGATGTCTATGCCCGATCGCTAGAGACACTGTTTAAATTGCAAGGGGAAGGAAGCGGGATTGGATATGGGAACGAGGATGAAGAAGACGGGGGAGGAAGCAGTTATATGGCTGGTGGTGCTGGTGCACCGCTGGCCACGACGGTGGGCAAGGCGGAGAGAGCACGGCTTGCTACCGGGGTGGTTGAGAAGATGTAATTGAAGGTATCGGGTTAATTTATTTATTAATAATGCTTTTTTTTCCCTGGGTTGGCTGGTTTTTAAGTGTAACGATGTTGTTGCATATTAAGACAGGCGATATTAATTAGCTGGAGGTGGCGCTCCGGGATAGGGGTTCAGTGTTAGTTAGGTATTAAGGGACAACCTGGGATCAAGGCCGAGGAAGAAGGATGAACTTGAATATGCCGGCATATAATGGAATGCTTGAGCTGTTGATAACATTTGAATATGGGATAATGAATTCTTTCCATATATTCTTCCATGCAGTAGTTTTTCAATGCAGATGCTGTACCAACACTATAGAAGTCACCAGGTAGTATATTTGTACTGTATGTATATACGAATAGACCAAACGTCCATCCTAGTTCAGTCCCAGATCAAAAATGGAAAGGTCTTCTACCTTTTGTTCATCTGTATGTCTTCCACCTAAGCAGCAGCCGGAGCTGGGGCTGGGGCTGGGGCTGGAGCCGTCGTAGTAGCAGCTGGCGCAGCACCCTCAGCAGCAGCAGGATCAACAACCTTCTCCTTTTCCCCCTCTTTCTTCTCCCCTTCATCCTCTCCATCCTTCTTCTCCTCCTCTCCAGCCTCCTTCTTAGCCTCCTCCTTCACCACTTCCGTCTTCACCTGCTCTGTCTTCTTCTCCTGTGGAGTCAACCACTCCGGCTCCTGCCAGGGGCCCATATCACTCAACATACAGCCACCCTCACACTCACACTTCCCACCAAACTGCACAGGCAGGTTCTCTGCTGGGATCTGTGAGAGCAACTCGCTCTCGTATCCGCTTCCTAGAACAGCAATCTTCTTCACGGTGACGGGATCAAGGAAGCCCTTGACCATGCCAAACACCGTGCTGAACCCCCACGGCGCATTGATGATGTACAGCTTCCCCAGTCGCTCCGGGTAATAGTTCTGAGAAATGGCAGAGGCTTGACGGACGTAGCCGATGACGGATGAAGCGTTGGAAAGACCCACGCCCTTCATGTCCATTATCGTGCAGCAGGTTTCGAGCAGGTGGCCGGATTTCCGGGCGCAGGCGGGCAGGCGGTTATCAGCGAGCTTTTCGTACTCGCATACCAGATGTTTAAGCATGCGGTCGCTGGTGGTGATTTTGTACATGGCGTCTAGGTTGATTTTGCCAAATTGTTCAATGTACACTGGTCGGCCGTCCTGGTCAACGTTTCAACATCAGCAATGATTCCCTTTTTCCCCTCGTTGGGTGGGAGGGCAGGTATGTGTCTATGTTATGGTATACCATGCGTACCTTATCCGTCTTATGGTAGAATTGAGGGTAGAATTCGAACATCTTCTCTTTCTCAGGGTAGTCAAAGTCCGCTACCAGCGTATTGGTTTTGAACTCTGTTCGCCATTTCTCACACGCAAGGAACCTATGAGTGCCATGCCATGTCAGTGATTGAATTTCAGCTGTATCTTTCAAGTCGAGTCAAGTCGAGTTGAAGTAAGACTTCACAGTGAAGGCATACATACATCGCCTTCGAAGCTTCGATATTGAACTTCCTCGCCCTCAGAAACCGCAGCAGCGTCAACGTATCTAGCCTGTCCTTGCATCCTGCGTCTTCCAGCTGCTTTCGAAGCTGGAATACCTGTGCATCCTGCTCGGGCGTGGTATATCCCGGGTGTCCAGCCTGCGGCGTCGGAGCAGACGTGGGGAAGTCGTAGTGGTCATACTTCGGGTCGATGGGGAGGTCCTTTGGTTGGGGTTCTTTCGCTGCCATTTTGCACTGTCGTCCAGCCGTCTATATGCCCGTCCGTCTATCTGAGGTTATATGCTAATATGCTATGGAGATGCGTAGGGGAGTCGGTGGTGGTGGTGGTGGACTTGCGGTAAGTTGTAGGTAGTTAAATATAAGCAGGCAAGGATATGCGTTAGTTAAGTAGTTTAAGCAGTTTTGGTGTTGGTGACGCCGACGACTTGACTGCGTGGTTGGTTGGTGGGCTGCGTAAAAGGGGGCGGATTTCGCCTCTTCTGACTGCGTTTTTGGGTGTGGCTGAATCAAGCTGGTTGAACTAGTTAGTTGGTTAACGAGCTGGGAGGATGACACTGACGCACTTGACTTGACTTGACTTAGAGAGGGACGGGCGAGTCTTTGCTATATATATACTCCGTATATGTATAAGTATTACTCTGCGTTGTCTCGGGGTGGGGTGGAAGAAGCCAGGGGGAAGCAAGACGGAGCAAGAAGCTGAGTGGACGGCGAGGGCGACTGTGATGATGTCTAAGAGTAATAAGACCAGTTGGAGATGGGGGAGAAGAAGATGGAGAAGACGGCTTGGGTATATTAATTAATAGTCCGTTTGATTTATTAGATAAATAACTGGATAACTATAGATATAATAACTGCGAGGATATAAGATATACTGTGATGTGTGACACTGACTGAGATCTCTCCTTTTTTCCTTTTTTTCTGTGACCGTTTCATGGAAGTAAAGAAAGTGGAAGAAAAGACATCCGGGGGAAAGGAGAGGGAAGCAGGAAGACAGGCGTAAGTGTAAGTAGGACGGAAGGATATATAAGAAGACAGAAAAAGGGCAAGTTTCCTCCTTGAGATTTGATATTGAAATACAGGCATAGATATAGATAGATAGAACAGATAGAGCAGACGGTAAGAGTTAACATGAAAGGAAAACAGAGACATGGGCATAATATCAACGTAAGAGTAGCAGCGGTAGGAAAGAGATGGAGTACATAAGATAAGTAGCAGGTAGATCAATAGATAGGCAAACGGGGGGAGGAAAGGACGAGGAAATGAAACATTATCGAAACACAGCGAGGCAAGCAGGCAGACAGGGAGAAAGAAGCCAGGACCAGGGGGTATGTAGAGAACAAAACAGAGCAGAGCAGAGTAGAGGAGAAGAGTACAGAGACGGGGCGGGTGGAAAACGAAGGAAAGGGGAAGACGGTAAATGATCAATAAGTAACAGGTGTCAAGAAGACGAAGAAAACATCAAGGCGTTCTATCCACTGGAAGGGAGCCGATGGGAAGAAAGGGGGAATATAAATAGATGTAAGTAAGATGTAGAAAAAAAAGAGTAAAAAGGCAAGGGGGAGGAATATCGATCAGGTCAATCGGTATATCCCCAAGCAGAGAAGAAAAGAGTGTGTCAGCGAATTAAGATATCAAACCAGAGCAAAAGACCAGAGCAAGCCAAACCAAAAGATACCGATAGCCAAAGCCAAAGGAAGAAGAAGGGGAAGAAGAAACGTATTAGTAGGGTACGGAGGGAAAGGGAAGAAGTAGCATTTTACCAGCCCTTCTTCCGGGCGAAGCGCTTGTTAAGCAGAGCCAGGACGCGAGAGACGTTGAACTGGACGTATTCCAAGTCCAGGTCTTCCTGGTTGTCCTTCTGCATTTCCAGCAAGTCGTCGAGTTTCAGATCTAGTTCTAGCAGGCCTCTAGCTCGTCCTACATACACACACACTGTTAGCATGTATTATCATTAGGAAAGGAAAAAGGGGTAAAGAGAGAGAGAAATACCCTTGTAGTGTAGACTGATGACAAAAGTGCCTGGGAGAGGGCTCTTGAACATAAAGTATATATTCGCCCGCCTGTTCTCGGGCACATTGCTTCGTCTAATGACGCCTTCCTTCTCAAGCTGCTGGTGGGTGAACTTGTACGGTCCGAGTTCCTGGTGTTTCTGCGTCTTGCGCTGCTTGCCCTCGCTCTGGCTGCGTACGTTATGCAGGTACGACTTGTAGGTCTCGAGCTGGTTGACCAGGTAAGCGTTGTGGTCGCGGATGGTACGGTAGACTTCCTCCAGCTTGCGCTGTTCCTCGAGCACTTTCTCACGCAGCGAGCCGAGGTGTACGAGTTCCTGCTCGACCTCGTCGCGGAGTAAGGAGAAGTCGTCTGATCGGTCGATGACGCCGAGTTCCTGCAGCTGGCTGAGGAGTTCCATTGTCCGGATGCCCTTGCGGACCATGACGGCGTCGTTTTTGAGGGTGGCTGCTGCTTCGGCGATGCGGTCTAGTCTGAGCGGGCGGCGGGTGACGGAGGTGTTGTGCGGGAGCGAACGCATTATCTGGACAAAGGGGGATTTGGTTCCATGAAGAAGATCTCTTCCTGGGTGATGTCGAGGGCGGAGGTGAGGTCGTCGATGGGTGCTTCCCATTTGCTGAATAGGGGCAGGTGGATGGCTCTGTTCTCCTTGCGGGGCAGCTGGGCGGGCGCAGGACCGAGTTCCTGAAGGAGGACGTTGAGATGGGAGTTCTGGTCTGCGGCGAGGGTGGGGGCATGTTTCTCGATGAGGGCGTGGGTAGCATAGATTTCGTTGAGGGTGATCTGGAGCTCGAGGTCGCGCTTGGACAGGGCGACGTAGTTGTCCATCTCGAGGCTTTCGTAGAAGTCTTGGACCTCACAGAGGTCGAGGAGGAACCTGTTCACTCGCTCTTTGTTCTGCTGGATGAAGGGCTGCAGTTTGGCCATGTAGGGCTCCTTGGCGTAGGAAGGCTTGTTGGCGAGGTTCTGCAGCATCTTTGCGATCAGGGTGAGTGTGCGGCGCGGCTTCTCTGCGGGAGTGCCGTCGATGAGCATGTACGACCGCGGCGTGACGATGGCTGGGTTGATGAAGCGCAGGAAGAAGAAGCCTCCGATCAGGGTGCAGATGACATGGTCCTGGGCGTCCGGGTACTTGCGTTTTGAGAGACTGCGGATCTGCTTGCATATCCAGCGGATGCCGTAGGGAGTCTCCTCGAGGCCGTCGATGATAGTCTTGAGGAAGCTGTTGGCCAGGTCGGTTAGCATCTTGAGTCTGGGCGCAATGATGGCCTGGACCTGCTCGTTTTCGGCGGCGACCTCTGCGGTGACTGCGCGGTCGAGGTAGGCGGGCAATGAGCCGGTGCTGGCTTCGATCTGGCGGATCATGGACTCGTAGACCTTGAGCGGGTTGATCTCGAGGTCGATGTCGTGCAGCTCGATGAGGGAGTTGATCTGGCTGGCCAGGATATGTTTCAGGTATGCCTGTCCCGGTCCACGGCGGGTATACGTGGTCATCATGCGGGAGACGGGCGTGTTCTGGCGTAGGAGCGAGGAGTACTCGGGCGTGTTGTCGAACTGGTAGGTGAGGACGGACTGGAACATGGTGAGCAGCAGGTGCTCTTCGCGGCTCTCGTACTGGTTCCCGTAGATGGTGAACATGACGGTCTGCAGCAGCGAGTCGATCTCTGCCATCGAGACGAGGCGGCACAGGTGGGCGATGTGACGGGGCTCCGACTGCAGCAGGAAGAGCAGGTTACCGTACTTTTGCGTCTTGTCGTCGTTGGGGAAGGCCCCTTCTTGTATGTCTGCTGGGTCATCCAGATGGCTGGCCACTTCGTTTTGCTACTCCTCCAGTCAGTCTTTTATTCTCTTCTTCTCTTCTTCTTCTTCTTCTTATGGATACATTGCGGGTATAGATCCTACCTCCTCCAGGGCCATGCGATTCTGGATGAGCAGAGCGATGCGCGAGTCGAGGTACCTGACGTCCTTTTCAAGCACAAAGTTCTTCTTTGACTGCGTGGAGATCTTCGACTTGAGCTCCCGCAGGCTTTTTTGCGCTGTTGCCGTCAGTATCTAGAGAGTAAAGGGGTATAGTATACAGGAGGAGTACCTTTTGAGAGTTCGTCTGATATCTCGAGGTCCTTCTCCTTTGCGGACATGGAGAGGTAGAGCGCGGTGACGGACATGCGCTTCGACTGGCGCATCGAGCGGGCATCGTGCGAGGACATCGTGTTCTGTCTGCTCATGGGCTGGAAGGAGGAGGAGGAGGAGGTTGATGCGCGAGAGGCGCGGGACGCTGGCTGCAGCATGGTTGCGACGGACATTCTACTCTCTACGATGGTTAGTTGCTGCTCTCTGTATGTATCGTAGGAGACTTACATCACGACAGCATCGAACCGGCCTGTCCCGTCTATCTTGTCTATCTCCGTCTCCTGTCTGTATCTTCCGCCTGTCTGTGTCTTCTGTCTGTCTGTCTGTCTGTCTATGGAAGTGAAGTGAGGTGAAGCGAAGGTGGTGGTGATCGAAGTCCTGGTGGTGGCGACGGGAGCGTCAGGTCCAAGTGAAGTGAACTCGAGCCGACCAACGACCAAACGTCCAATGCAAGGTCAAGACGAGTCCAATGCCTGTACTCTTGGTTCTCGCAGGTAGACGTCGCTGTCGTTGTGTGTCGTAGGTAGTGGTGAAGGCGATGGCGATGGCGATGTCGTATTTCTAGCGGAAGTCGAGTCGAGGGCGAAAGTCGCGGGGAGAAGAAGAAGAAGAAGAAAAAGAAGGAAAAAAAGAAGAAAAAAGGCAAAAAAAAAAAAAAAGGCGACTCGAAAGGGGCTAAAGAAGAGAAGAAGAAGAAAGTAAGTGGAAGACGCTGCTTTTAGTTAAAGAGACGCCTGGCGTTAGTTAAAGACTAGCTAAAGTTAGTTAAAGCTTTAGTTAAAGAAAGTGACGTCTTAGTTAAAGGCTCTAGCTAAGAAAGCGGGCAGGAGCAAGACGGGGAAGCCCCAAACCTGCGACACGCCTTGTTTCAGCGTCTCCGATCTCAGACGAGAGCGTCGGACGGGGGTCTTCGTATATCTCCAGACGGTCTACTAGCGGCTGCTTTGGATGGTTTACTTATATCAAGAGAGGACGCTCCATGGGCTTTATTACTTGGTACGCTAAGGAGCTGCCAGGGTCAAGGTCAGGGTCAGGGTCAGGGGGTGGATATGGATATGGATATGGAGATGGAGATGGAGATGGAGATGGCAGTGGGCATGACGGTGGATAGTAAGACTCCGAAGAGGACAGGAAGAAAGTCTTCTACTGGTTTATCTGAAGGTGTGAGAACGGCCAGCGGTCTCTTTGCGAGTCTTCTTGACCCCAGACGGCGCATCCAGCAGCTTCTCGTAGGCGTTGAAGCGTCTCCCGGGGCCTCCTTTGGCCTTCTGCCCCCTGAAGTGCTGCTGCTGCTGCTGCTTCTCACGGTGTATCAGTGACTCGGCGCTGGCATAGTCAAACGGCTTTCCAGCGTCTCCTTCTCCTTCCTCGCGCTGTCTCTTCCCCAGGGACGACCTCTGCTGCTGCTTCATCTTCTTCTCCTTCTTCCTTGCGCTGCCTTCATCCAGTAGAATCTCAGACGCATCCATATCAAACGCCGTTTCACCATCTTCAGCTTCTCTTTCTGTCTTCCTCAGAGGCTTTCCAAACTGTCTCACAGTGAAGATCTCGTTGCTTTTGCTTGCTGTCTTTGCTTCTTCTTGTTCTTCTCCTGCTTCTACTTCTCCTTCATACTCGTCGCCGGACGTTGCCTCCTCGTCTGCTCCATCGTCAATCGTCCGGGGAACTGCACCCTCAACCAGCCGGACAGGCATGCTGGGGACAGGCAGGGATAGCTGCAGTGCCTGCGTCGATGCAGACACGCTGTATCCATAGTCCTGTTCCGGCTCTTGAAGTAGCTCAGCCTGACCCCAGAACTGCGACTCCTTGGTCCGCACCCCAACCGCACCAGTAGATCCAGCAATAGTCGTACTAGTAGCAGCAGCAGAAGCAAGTGTATGATCTGCTGCCTGGTCTTTGGAGGCAGCCGCATGTCCGACCGGAGATCGTCGTCGGATCAGCTCATGCATCTCCGGCCCCGTCGCGCCGCCCTGTCTTGCCTGGCGGATCAGGGCAGCCACTTCGTCTGTCCGGCTCCTCAGCGACGCAGAGACCGGGGACGCCATGCGCAGGACCGCAAACTTGTCCTCTGGCATCTCCTGTGCAATCCGGAACAGCGACCGTTTGGACAGCACCGTCTGCGTGCTCTCGTCGTCTGTCCGCGCGACTTTATCCCGCCATTCGTGCAGCGCCCGGAAGACCGCAAACTGCTCGCGTGTCAGCGCCACCGGGCTCGTCGACAGCATATCGTGCCAGCCGCCGCTGCCTCGACCGCGCGCAGCGTCGTAGGTAGGACGCTCGTAGCGCTGCAGGGCACTCTCCTTCGACCGCTCCAGCACACACTCAATTGCCTCCCTGCCACCAACGCCCGCTGAAGACAAGTCCGAGTCCAGGGCGAGCAGCTCGTTACGCAGCCGGTCGAAGATGTACAGCAGGAAATGCGTATCTGACCTTGCATAGTCCAGCATGCCCGTCAGCAGCGGCCGAATGCGCCAGTCGGCCGTCTGATACTTCTTGTCGGCGTCGAACCCGACGTACTCGTGCAGCAGGAACTTGAGACTCTTCTTCGGCAGCTGCAGCACGCTCGCGGCATGGAACGTATCGAACAGCCCGACCAGATACAGGCCCAGATCCCGCTGCAGCCAGATGACATCCATGCTCGAGCCGTGCAGCACCTTGACGATGGAGGGATCCGCAAACACCTCATTGAGAATCTGCAGCTGGTCGCGCCATGGCTTCAGCGTGTCCACGATCCAGTCCTGCTCGCGGGTGCTTATCTGCATCAGACACACGAGGCCGTGGTAGACGTGGCCGTCGTGGTGCTCCAGGTCGACTGCGATCTCCTTTGCCTGCTTCAGCTGTGCCAGCATGCGTTGCACGTCCTCTAGTGTCTCGACGAAGGTGGCCTTGGTGCCTTCTACGGGCTGATACATTGTTGGCTCGGCTTTTTGGTAGACGCTCTCCGGATACACCGAGGCCTCGATCTCTTTCTCGTATGGGTGGTTATACCTGTTAATCACCAATTAGCATCACCATCATCATCACCATCATCAATTCATATAACAAGCAAATAGACAGTAGAGTAGAGTAGGTAGAAGAAACTCACGGCTTGGTAGGGTCCTGCTCACTCCCTCCCAGACTCTCCTCCAACCCCACAAGAGCATGCGGCTTGCTCTTCAACAACGGCCTAAACGCCCGCCCATCATCCGCATTGTCAAGCTTCACATCAAACCCCAGCTGCGGCTTCGCTATCTTCGACGACCCATGGCTATACATCCGCGGGAACCCTGCTCCCTCCCTCCTCCCGCCGTCCTGCGCCGGACCGGCACCAGGACCAGGACCAAACTTCTTAATCACGCCCGTAAACTCGTCCAGACACGCATCGGCTTTCTCCAGCAGCTCATCGATAACGTCCACCACAGCCTTCCAGTTCTCGTCTATGCTTTCTTCATCGCGCAGTACCGTCTTGGCTTTTTTCTTTATAATGCTCTTGGTAGTGGTATCTGTTGAACTGCTGCTGGCATTGAAGGGGGAGTCTGGGTTATTCGAGGATGCGATTCGGAGCAGCGAATTGGTCAGGCCGAGCAGTCTGTTGCTCTGCTCGGTCAGGCTGCGGCTTGTCTTGGAGTCAAAGGAGCGATGGAAGGTCAGGTCGCTGGATACGATGCGCTGGCTGGTCTTGGTAGCGTTGACCAGTGCTGCGTGCGCTTGCTCTTGAAACGCCGTGAAGCCCTCTGCGCCGTCCATACTCATTACGTGGGAAGTGCTAGTAGTAGAAAGAACGAATTGAGAGAGGAGAGTAAGCTTGCTTGTATTAATTGCAGTCTCAGATAACGAGGAAAAAGAAGACCAAGTGCATCCTTTGCAGCAACAGTAAGGAAATATCAATTTGACCAGCTTCATCAACCTTTGATAAAAAGCTGCGATTTTCTTCTTTTTCCTGTTGATGCAAAGAAAAAAATAAAGTAAAAAAATAAGCAAATAGAAAAAGAAAATAAAAAGTTCACCGGAAGCGGCGAAATTTTCAGCCGCGCGACGTCAAAAGTTCGACTCAAGAAACAAAAACATAAGAAGATGAGAAGTTGAGAAGAAGTTGAGCAAGAGCAAGAAGATTGAGCAAAGTCATAGCAAGAAGAGAGCAAAAGATAGCAAGAAGAAGATAGCAAGAAGAAAGAATAAGACAACCTGAGATATCCTGATCCACCGAGAATACCGAGAATACCGAAGAGCGTGCTTTGAACTGCTTGAGCGTGGTTGATTTGACCGAGAGCAGGAGCTGTCTTTGTCGAAGCTGTTACTGTCCACGCCGGTCTGACATGGTAGCCTCGTTCGACGGTTGCTTCTAGAGACAAGCAAGCTGCAGTCAGTGAGTGGGTTGAGCGAGAGAGACCTTCCTTAGAAGTAAGTGTCTTGTCCATTTTTGGCTTCGCAGCTCGATCTCGAAAGGCATGAAGGAAAAGGAGAAGTAGGCGTCCAGCCGATCGAGAGAGCGCGAGAGCAAGAGCCGGAGATATTTGCGGTTGGTAGTCATCGGCACAGCACCAGAAGATTGTCTACCCTGGTTGCTTGATGTTCCTTGCTCTGAGGAGTATGTGGTGATGACTGGTGACATGGCGATGCTGACGTGTGCTTCATAGGTGGACGGAGAGGTAACTGGTCCATAGTCCGTGGGATTGTCGTGCCTGGGCGAGCGAACTTGATGTTGACTCGGTATTTGTCTGGCAGAGCGGACTGAGAAGTCGAAGCATACCGACGCGTAAGTAGCCGTCGGTGTCAGCGTCAGTAGACTGTCGTGTAAACCGCAACGTTTTGACAACGACTTTGACTTGACGCTCTTGGTCTGAGCAACGATGCTAACACTTGTGCTTTAGGTGAGATACGCCGTAGTGAGTGGCACTGAAGTCAACGTGGAGATAGATACATCTCGATTGGCCCAAGACGTTGACATCGTATCGTTAGCTAGAGCGGTTTAGCAGCAAGGAAGCAAGTTTAGAGGCTCGAAGACGCGAAGAGGTAAGTAAAGCGTGTCAGACATCAGCCGGGTGCTGGATGTCTTGGATGGACTCGACGCAGGTGGCTCGTTTCGGTGTCAAATGGTTTGGGTGCTTGGCTTCCTAGGTGAACGGACCATTGACTCGAGCTGGCTCTCTGCGGAGATGAGAAGGTCCTGCAAACGATTTGACTTCTGCTTGGATGGCTGATGTTCTGTGTCTGTGTGTGCGTCTATAGGTTAAGCTGAGCTGGAGCTGGAGCTGACCTGGATTGACTGTAAGGCTGGACGACCGGTTGATAAACAACGACGGTAGCTGACAGGGACAGAGCAACAGGAACAAGAGCGTTTTGGCTGGATTAACAGGGCGACGAGACCCGACATGTCTGCGTCACTGGCACCGGAATGCAACGAGATAAAGGAGTAAGTAACGTCCTTGTTGCAGAATTGGCGACGACCGGGCGGTGTTATCCGTTGGGATCCAAGCAGAGAAATGGGAGCGAGACACACTGACCGCTGTGCGTCTGGCTGGTTTGCAGGAAGTACGACTCGTGCTTTCTCAAGTGGTATAGTGAGAGTAAGTTCTGTCTAAGGCCCCGACAAGAAACATACTTCGGACAAGAGAAGAAAAGGGAGCAACGAGAAGGAGGAGCAGCGCAAGCTAACGCTGTTGGACGGTAGAGTTCCTTCGAGGCAATACATCGACGAACGAGTGCGAGGAGGTCTTCCAGCAGTACAAGAAGTGTCTGTTTGTAAGTAAAAACAACCCAGATAAGCAAACTTGACTGTGTGACTTTGGCGTGACTGGAGAGAATCGGCTCGACTGTTGTCGGTCTCAACGCCCCGGGAGGCGGAGTCGAAGGCATCGGAAGGAAAAGCAAGCTGTCAGATCGCTAACTCGGACGACAGAGGACTCTGAAGGAGAAAGGCATTGACGTGATGCTTGACGAAGCCCGGAGTTCGAACAGGGAACAGGACGCAGATTTTTTGTCGAAGAAGAGCAGCAAATGAACAGAATGAAAAACTAGGTAACCGTTGATCATCTATCCATTTGGTAGTATTGGCTTTTTGTGTCTTCTTCACTGGTATCCGTAGAGCTG